>NC_072455.1:3020349-3320349 GCF_027596085.1 Anoplopoma fimbria | reverse complement strand
TCTAAATGGAGCATCATTTACTAAATGAACATCATGCTGTATTGAAGAAGACTTGAAACTAGAGATTGAGACCATAAACTCATGTTTACAATGTTTACTGAGGGAATAAATCAAGAGAGAAGTAGAGTCATTTTCTCATAGACTTCTATACAACCAGAGGAGTCGCCCCCTGGTGGACAGGAGAGAGAATGCAGCTTTAAGACATGAAGCATTGGCTTCACTTTTAAGAACAGTAGATTGCTGCCTGGTAAAATCCTGTATTAAAAGTAGTTGTGCAATGTGTTGGTACCTGATAAGCCTTCAAACAAATCAGTCTGTTACTACGACTGGATATCCTGGATCGTATTTAAGTTTTTGTTCTGAATCCCCAATCATTCCAGTATTTTTGGTGACTAGTAATAGTAGCATGAGTGCATACAGTAGCTGAAAAATTGGCATGGCAGCTCTGCAATTGTTTCTCTAAAAGCTAAGGCTAACCTCAGTGGGCATCGCCAAAAAAAACGACCTACTTTTTCTAGTTTGCTAACTGGCAAACTTCCTGGAATTCTCCTGTGTTTGTTCATGACCACAGCATCAATCAAAAGGTACCTGGCCAGCTAGCGTGTGGAGATAGATAGCAAGAGTGGGTTTGGACTTTGAAAGCCACCTTACATAACTCTGTATGAGACTGCATTTTTTTTCGTTTAGTTTTTCGTTTTCCTAGTTTGAAGGCAAGAGGACAAACGTCTTCACAGATACTTTCCTTCTTTGCGTGTCCTTATCACTGGGCCTCAGACCTAACTTTGCTCAGCCCTACAATCTGTACTCTTTGACTCTTCCCATAAAGGTTTAACGCAGTCAGAGAACATGCTCTACTCTAGAGCCTCTGGATAAATATAGAAGTTATCATATGATGCCAGCAGAGAAGCTTGTTCATAAGATTTTCAATAGATGGAGATGAGACTGAATAAAATATCCACAGCACATTATGCAAATAGAATTAGGAGCAGAAAAGTCCTACAAAAATATCATTTCAACATATAGTTGCAAGTATTTTTAACATCTCCACTAATCATACCATCTAAACATAATATTTGCCACAACAATCAGTCTACACAGTACAGTCCTGCAGACGCATTTGTGATATTTGGCTGTATGTAAATAAAGTAAATTAACCTGACTCGACTTACAGACACGAAAATACTTTGTCCGTTTCAACCGAAAACGAAATATCCCAATTGTTGAAACCCTCTGACCATTTCGCAACGTTGACTGGTATACCGGACACATGCCTTTAGTGACCTGTGTGTGACATTGGAACCAATTGATCAGGTGTATCTCAATCACCATAGCAGTGTGACCCTGTTAAGCCCCTGTCTCTGATCAGTTTGATTTCCCTACGGACCTCTGGACGACCCATAACCTTTTGTTCCATGCGTCATCCTTTACATGACACGTCAGACTGGCCGTCCTGAATGATACTGATGTAATAGAGCACACAGTCTATTTGTTTCTTTTTGATTTTCAAAGACTAAAAATTGATACCAGCTTTTATTGCCACTAATCTTTTTCCATTTCCGTGCCCAAAAAAAAGACAGTTTCCCCAGAATGATATCTACCTGGGTTGCAAATACCACCGAGGTGGCATTTAGATTGTGCAACGGTTCAAACCCACCATTAAAGCCCAGATTAGCGGGATTATGTTTCTGGTAAAAACTCTAAAATGCCACAATAATCCTATAATAAATGACATTATTGCCTTTTAAAGACGAGCCAATTGTCAGAACCCATGACCTAACAACGGAATGCATAAAAGGTAACATTCAAAAAGGGATTAATTCCATATAGCACCCAATATAAAGCCGATTATATATAGCTGCTTCAGGCAGTGACGTGCATCGTGACCGACAACTAACATTTAATACAAATTAAAAATGAGCATCACAAATTCATATGTTCCAATCAATATTTACACACACTTTGTATTATTTATTAGCGCAGGATTGCTCATTAAAGTCTCCCAGAGCACATTTATTATGTTGATGCACGTTTTCATTCATACTTCCGATGTAAATTTATGACTGTAAGGCTGTGAAAAGAAGGGAACAATGTGTTAAAAGTCAAATGATTCTTAATCAGAAACATTTGGACGTCAACATGGCTTCAAGCTTATCATTTTTCTTCATAACGAACAACTACACTGCTCTCAAACTGAGCTGGAACCAATCACATTGGCCCAATGTGGGACTTTCTTATCCAAAAGCGTACAAGCCCTGGATGCTTCCCATTAGAAACGTTTGGGAAGTGGCTCAACAGGAAGTTAAACAACTCTACGTTTGACAAAGTGACTTGTAAGGTTACGAAATATGGAAAAAGTTGCATACCTTGATTTCAACAAAATTAAATCATCACAAGAGCATGGTGGACGTCTCAACTCATCAGAAGATTTCCCCTTACCAAGTCATGAATACAATATCAGTGGGTCACTCCAGTGGACATGTCTTAAAAACGGGACAAAATGTGAAGGCTTTAAATAAACCATATAGCGACGACTGCCTCCATTTCCAGCATGGACTTCTATTTGTGATCGTACCACCGATGGGTTTGAATTTGTTCAACCCAAGCGAGCCTCCATGTCGACGTTTCCACCATTTTTTAAATGGTACAAACACATCTCAAGGTGCAGGTTTTCCATCCTCTAACACGCCTTTCTATTACTCTAATTAAGTCGCACTGAGATACAGTTTAACCAAGAGTTAGTTCACAACCTTAAAAGAAACACTTTCTTCTCCGGAGGTTAAACTCTCCTCCTCCATGACACCTTATTAGGAGCTTATCTGTAGGAAGACGAGAGGACACGGGGGGAAAGGGTGGATAGAGATGCATGGAGAGGGAGGATGGATGAAAGCCTGGTGTGAGTCATATTTGAGCATGTAGAGTTCAAATACAAAGCCTGCTTCCTCATATATTAGTCCACCTACTGGAATAACACCATGTGGTCTTTTACAGAGCCTGATGCGAATAAGACATCTTGTCTGCTCTTCATCTTCATCCAGTCCGATTCCACTGTCCCTCAGTATCAGTTAACAAATTTTGTTTTGAGGTTCAAATTCAATTGTTGTATTTCTTTTTTATTACTTGTATTGCTATTGCTTAAACAGCTTTACAGACATGTGTAAATGACTCATCTTTCCTCTGTGTCTCTGTGCATTACTTTATATTTTCCATATATACTCCGGTCTCTTTGATTGAGAATTGTGGCTTCAATATTTGCTCAATCAACCCCCGCAGACCTTCCATGCACATCCTTTAATAACGGCTTTACCTGACGCTGAAGGCTGCTGTGTAGCCTTCTTGACACTGTTATGAGCTGTTTTTTTCTTTTGTTTTTTGTAACTGCAGTTAGTCATTTTCTTTATTACTGTATATGTGAAGTATTTATTTTAATAAGGCATAAGGTGTTGGATTGAATGGTTGACCCTGAAGGCTTGAATGCTGGAATTTATAAAGTGAATTTTTGTGACTAAAAAGGTGCAATATTTTCATTTAGAGGCACATTTTGCTTTCTAGTAAACAAAAACAACAATAAAATCAAGGGTAATCTTTCATGGAATATGAATATCAAACAATTTTCATGGTAATCCATTCAAAAAAAAGATTATTCACACGAAAAGAAAACTGTCAGCTTCATGGTGGCGCTTGATTAGGAAAGCCACAGGCTCACCAAAGGCAGTAAGACTTATCCTTTGGGGACCATGAATGTCTGAACACAATTAGTTTTTGAGATAATTAGTCTGGACCAAAGTTGTGGACCCAACAGAATACATTTTTTTTCATCATTTGAAAGTCCATCAGCATCCTAAATGTTATCTGTATTCATCAATCATGAGTTCGCCAAGGATTTAATTCAATGAGTAAACATTGTGGTTACTACGGAACATTTTCTCAACTAGAAACATAAAATTGCAAAAAAGATGTTGCACTTGTACAATTCTGCACTGTGTTGGCAAGGCACTTCTTTTTTTGAAATGCACAGAGGAATACATGCGCAAATAAATAGTTAACAAAAAGAGTGCAGGAAGACGATACGAGACACTGAGGTAAAGTAACCGAGGAACAAAAGCAAGAGCACAGAGCTGTGTTGAAACAAAGGCCAGGAACAAAGTGATCCAGGGAAATATGACAGCCAAAGACTCCATGTGAACAAAGAAATAACAAAAGGTATTCTCCTTCAGGAATATAAAGGTGCTGTAAGAAAAGTACAATTCCCATTGTTGTAGAGCTCTCATATGTACAATTGCATATTTACATTTAGATACATTTAAATAAACAAACATATAAATGCACATACATCTGAATTTCAATGTGTCCCTTTGCTGCTCTGTGACATTGGGAACAGCCTGTTGCATTCAAAGCAGCTTCATAGAACCTCTATGAAAGTAAATTTCACAAAAGAGACGGAGAGTAAAAGCTGCTACGTCCAGAGGGAGCTAATGTGATGGAGGAGGCTGGCTTAGTTGATGGAGACATATGAAGGTAAGAGCATCAGACAAAATGAAAAGAATGACTATGGAATCAAAATGTGCTTTCAAGTTGATTTATCTCAGCTGACACCTGGTTACAGCCAGTTGAAGAATGAGCATCAATTATTTTCCCCTTATAAACAAAACAAGAACAGATTCCAACTAACGCCTCCGGATTGCTAGTGTTGAGGTCCGATAACATTGAGGTTAATGAGTTGGAAAATTGATTGGCACATAACTGTCTTAATCCCTTACGTTAAGTTTTGGTACATAGCAAAAATATTGTGCTGTGAAATTTGGTTTGGATATTCATGATCACCAGAGGATGACTCCTTATGGTCTTGTTGAGCGCTGACTTTTTTCTTACATGAGCTTCAATCAAAAACGTCCACTTGTAAAGAAGAAGACATCAATTTAATTAGTCAGATTGTCATAAGATTTTGGAACATTCATGCTCCCCAGAGGATGAACAGTTTTCATTGTGGGCACTTCAGCTTTCATTGCATTTTCACTGCACGAGCATTCACCGCCTTCAGGCCACAATGCTAGATATTTTCACCAAATGTTTTTATTGACATGTGACTATAGATGTCCAATACCATTCATTTAGTAGTCGACACCAATACCAGTGAAATTCAACAAATCTGGATACCAAATTCTATAAAAACAAACATTATTCTCATGTACTTCAACATATACTCCTTTATCACAGTTTGTTTACTGTTCTTTGATGATTAATTGTTAATCCCTGATGATTGGCCTTCAAGTTTCAAGTTATATTTGAAAATACCATAATTACTTTATCATTTACCTTTGCCCATTGCGCGTTTTACTGAACAGGGCTTGAACGCATCATAGTGTACCTCAATGCGTCCTCTTTCCGTTAGCTGTTAGCTACGTTTATGAGCCAAGCAGGACGTATTTATGCTACTGAGAGGATGGACACGTCTGGTTCCAATATCTTTCATCTAGGTCTAAATAAGCATAACTATTTGTCCAGCACTTTCCTTTTGTGGGGTATAATGAAGAGCCACTGGCAAAGCTAATATTTTTCTTTATTTATTTTCCTGACACATCCCAAAATCTGCCATCTGTGTCTCTACCTCATAATTAATGGCCAATGGCAAACACTTTGTGATCGACGCTCTTCATTTGGTTTGCTGAAAATCCTCCCTCGAGCAACATTATCAAACCCCTTAATGTTGATTTTCTCTCATCTTCTACGTTTGAGGTGAGCAGGCAGCACTTCATCAGAGGACATCTGACGCAACATGAGACTTTGAGCCATTCTTATTTAATTCTGGCAAGGTTGATGTGATTAAGTCTCTTTTATATTCTGAAAAGGATTTGCAATTTACGGCACGTATTGTGTGGACCATAATCTTAAAGTTGTTTTGAAAGGCTTCCAAAGGCTTGAGATCTTCAAAGAGTGAGGTTTATGGCATAACAATAAATCACTTTGTCTCAGCTCATCAGAGCAGCTGTCTTTTGAAATACTAATTTCGGACCTTTAAAAACATGATCAATGTTGAGGAGGCAATGGACCAAATGCATCAACATGTATAAGACGGCAATCTCACACCTTCACCTTTGATGATACAATTCACTGCGAAGACCAAGGTCCTCAGGTCAAACCTTGGCCCTACCGTTTAATATCAGCATCAAGGCTAGAGTATGATTTATATATTTTTTATAACATGGGCTCATGCCATTGTGTATCAGCAAGGGAAGGATCCTCTTTACATATCAAGCATGCAAACGAAGTTGGGTAGAAGTAAATCAAAATATCAAACAGCAACTCAAAGCAAAAAGTCCCAGAGCTCAAACACAAAACAAGTTTGCACAACACGAGACTGTCCTCTCAAGAAAAACTGAAAAATCTTCGGTATCAGAAAATGGCCCAAAACAAGCGACAAAGTCCACGTAGAAGCAAGGTCATAGTGGACAACATAGTGGACTTGGGGGAAAACACTGTTCTCCAACCTGCTACATGAGAATGCCGATATGTGCATTTCTACCTTGGGCCGTACAGATGTACTGATGTGAACTATATCAAACGTACTGCTGTGACCTACACAAGTCATTCCCAAAGACTGGGTCGCAGGAGATTCTATTTTACATTACATTACATTACATTACAGTCATTTAGCAGACGCTTTTATCCAAAGCGACTTACAGGAAGTGTATTCAACATAGGTATTCAAGAGAACTACTAGTCACCAGAAGTCATAAGTGCATCTCCTTTCTTAAACAAGCATCTTAAAGCATAAACCAGAGCAAAAGTATAGTGCAGAGGCAAATTACTACGAAAACAATAATTGCAACAGACTAATACGAATATAATAAGTGCTACAAACTACTACGAATAGGATAAGTGCAATAATCGATTACGAATTCAATAAGTGCAGCGAACTGATACGAATGCAATAAGTGCTACGAGGAAGGCTATTTGGGTCACCAACTACATTTTCAGAATTTGTTCCATGGTCTTTTAGTTCACATTAATACAATTAATAAAATATGAAAGGCTAGATTACATTTTGTTTGTTGAAATGATGAGGAAAAATCGGATGTTATCTCCGCCTAAATGCAATTATTTGGTCTCATTTATAAAGTATTGAAGCAGTGCATATTATTTTAAATACATTTGCGTAAAACAAAGTTGTGATTAACCTTTGTTAATTGGGTTGCAATGGTTTGTCGTTTTTTAATGCCTGGTAAACACTGGCCTACAGCATCAGGAAAATTCTGGAGTGGCTGGTTCTCTTGTTTTCTACTCACTATCGACCAAAGCAGTGGCTGTTGGCAGTGCATGATGGATGAAGAGGGACAAAGGTCTTCACTCCTTTGGCCTCTATAAGTTAAAGGATCTGACAACCTTTCAGAGGTTTATAGAGGTGACCCTCGGTGACCTGAAAGGCACAATCTGCTTTATCTACTGGATCCTGGATTACATCATCCTGTACTCGCCATCTGGAGAACAGCACTTCCATGACCTCCAGGCTCAGGGAGGCCACACTGACTGTCAACATTACAAAATGCTCCTTCTTCCGAACCTCGCTCACATTCCTGGTTCGTCTCTGCAGCAGGATTACAGGTTGAACCAGAACAAATCCAGGTAGCAGAGGAGTACTTTGCACCAACCAACCTTAAGGCTGGTAACACCGGTTTATTACAATCTTCTCTCAATTTGCAGAGCTGCTGAACCATCTCACTACCCACTAGTAGTGACAACATAAAAAAAACACATTTAAAACCTATCCTTTACAGTGACACTCCATGGTGAGATGTTGTTAAGAGTAGTGGTTTTCATCCAGTTATAAAAGTGATAAAGAAAACTTTTCCAAAACTATACTGTCCTTCAAAGGCCTTTTTGTTTCACAGTAGAGCGCCTAGAAAAAACATGAAAACAAACTGTCTTAGGATCCGGTGTTGAACCATGTAGAGTCTATTCTGAGAACGTCTGTCTTACAACAGAGACAAACATGGCCCAGGTGCACAGGAGCCGAGGCAGCACAGGTCAGTGGAGGCTGAGAGCTGCTCTCTCATGCATCGCTGGCCTAATTGACAAAACGACCCTCCCGTTGCTGATGTTCGACTTTGTCGGAGTATGAGCCCAGCCTGTCACCATCGATCATCACCTGTGAGGCCGTACAGCAGGTTCACTTAAGGGTCTGTGTACTTTAAACATAGAGTTAAAGAAGCTTTGCGTGAGTGCCGAAAGAAAAGCGTAAAAAAAAGAAAAATGGGAAATGGGAAATGTCACCCTCACCTCGCTGACTTACCCTCTGTTGTTGGAGCAGGACATGTGTGCGAGGCAGCTCTAGGGCCATAAGGCTCCTTTCACTGTTTATAAGTGAGATGTTTCAAAGTCTTATCTCAACATGCAAGAACTTGTACGAAAAGCACGCACCGTTGGCCCGCCTAGGTCAACAAAGCAGGGAGAAGCTCGGATAATGAACACAAAAGGAGAGCGACTTCATTACTCCACTATATCTTTACATAGCTAATAGCCGTTTGCTGCTATATTCATGTTCAGATTGTTGAGTAAAGCTCCTTCGAATGTCAAATTTATCACCTTTAAAGTGCATTAAGCTAAAATTGTGACCGTTTTATGTCGGTCGCTTACTGTTTTGTCACCGTTTATTATAGTCATTTTAATAACATTTTCTGTCACAATAAAGCTTGAATGAAAGAAAAGTTTTCACTTTTTTTAAACATTCTTAATATTTACAACACAGTAAAACACCCGCTATCATATGTTTTTGATTTAAGATAAAGGTTTCAGTAGATTTCAAAGTACAAATGATTGATTTAAACCAGGGTGAAATCACAGAATTTGTTGGGTTGATAACCGTGTGAAAGGTACAAATTCTGACATATCTTTAATTCTACATGCCACATTATGTTGAAGAGGAAGAGGTGGGAATTTTGGAGGCATAAATCCCATTTTATCATCAGTACACTTGAATGAGAATATTATTCATAACATATTTACTCAAAAAACACTAGTAAAGACCCTAAAGTACCCTGTCATCTGGACAAAAATTGGTTTTGGTTCTCCCTTGAGACATGTCTGCAATATCCACTTTCCTTTCTCTATTATTCTATACGAGTCGTCCATGCTGGCAACAGGCAAACGGAGGCAGAGGTGCTGTTGTCGTCCCGCCATCTAGCTTCCACCTGGTCACAACAACACATGTGCATCAGTGAACATGGAGAGGAGACGGGTGGAGGGATGTAACAGAGACAAAGAAGAGGCGAGGGGTGGAGATTTTCCACAGATCCATCCATCCGTGTAGCAATTATCCATCCGACTGTCACTGCACCATCCACTCCTTCAGTTAGTGTGGCTCGAGGGTACGAATAATTCATGGGAAACACTGAGGACGAGGCAGATACCAGACTGAGAGCGATATAATATCTGTTGGGCTCAGGATTATTGTTGAGAGGAAATGTTTATTGTAAAATGTTAAAATGGCTGACAAAAATTTAATTAGAAGGTTAGGTCCATTTTTGGGGTGTTTTAGATAAGATAAGATAAGATAATCCTTTATTAGTCCCGCAGCGGGGAAATTTGCAGGCTTACAGCAAATGAAAGTAAAGTGCACACAAGAGAGTATAGTAGAAGAAGACAAGATATAAAAAAAAAAAAAGTATTATAAATAAGCAATAAAAAAAAAACAGTAGAAAAACAACAATAACTGAAATATTATATTTACAGACAGAAAAAAACTATTTTAACTATTTTAACTTTTTTTTAACTATTATTGCACAGTGTAATGTGTAATGTATTGCACAGGTTTTTATTGTCATGTTATTATTGTCATGTATATATAATTCTGTAGCTTCCCAGTGGAGTTCCTTATGTTTTCCTGTAACTGACCCCAATCCATGAAAATATACATCCAGGATTTCAAACTGATTTAGCAGTTAAACAAGTGAAAACAATTAAGATTGAAGCTAAAGCCCACAGATCACAGTGTTAAAGTGAACCACCACATCGCCTGGCGACAGAAGACAATTCAATTAAGGAACATCACTCTTCCTGTAAAGCCGGGTAGGTCATTAAAAAGCAAAAACAGCAGTACGTAGATCTGGGGAGGTACTCTGCTAACGTTAGCAGACATAATAAACATAAAGTTATAGAAACGTACATCTCCTTCCAACCTCTCCAGGTAACGGGTACCACTATTACACAAGGTTTAACCCTGAATAGCTCAAATCCCCAAAACCAGGCTGAAGATTAAGAAAATCCAAAACCATTGCATGAGAGTCTATAGAGCACAGCCGAAATTATTTCGCCATATAGATAAATATTATCTGTCAATGCAACATTGTCCTGTTTGGCCCACAGACTGGCACAGGTCAATTTGAAGATAGAAAATGCTTCACATTGGCCTCGCTGTTGGCGATAACCGGACACAGTGCTCGCTCCTCGCTGCTGAATTTGCTGAATTTCCGCTTCTCGTATCTGGATAAGAGTTATCTCCATCGCCCATGCCAACCACGGGACAAATCTAGTCCCGACATTGGGCGAAGGGATGTGTTGAGGCCTGCTGATAAAGCCAGTAACAAGAAGTTTGGCTGATTAGGCATTTCTAGATGGACACTGAACCGTAGATAAGTCTTCAGGGAAAAGAAAACAGCCGCGGCGGTGGATTACCTTCATGAGCAGGCTTACAAAAGGTCAGCAAAACAGACATAGCAGAACAAGAAACTAACTCCTGGCCCCTTCAAGCATGGAGAAAATGCAGCCTGACAAACTTAAAGTTAACGGTAGAATGAGGAGAGATGGCATTTATAAAGAATGAACTGTTGTATTTTTTTTTTTATTTGCTCTTTATTTACCCAACTTATTTATTGTGCTGTCCTCACTATCGTCATGACAGAAGGGTTTTAATGAGTATCCAGCTCGTCAGACTCTGTCTTTCGCTCACGATAAAGGCCAAATGTTTGGTTCATTTTGGGAGATTTTGAAGATTGAACTTTCATAACAAAATCTCTCATTAAAAAAAAGAGGATTTTATGTTCCTACCAGTCTCCTGCAGCCTCCTTTGATTCCTCATCTGTGTGCGTGGGTGAAACTCACCTGTGAGTAACTCACCCCATGATGAGTCACAGAAGCTACGTTGGGAATCTGTAATTTTAATGGAAAATCATTTTTTCATTGTGTTGTTGCCGAACACAAGGCCACGTTTTCCAAAACTACTAGGTGACAAGATAATTAAAAAGATTAATATTAATCTAATTTGTTTTGAAGAAACCCATGGTATGTTATCGCTGTAGAAACTGAACTTAATAAGTACCCACTGGCTTTATCATCTTGTCATGGTTCGAGTCAGTAAACCAGGGCTGCTGATATACTGGCCCGATTAGGCTTTAATTAAAATCAGATTTTACATCATCAAGGTTGTCTGCCTGAAATATGGTTAAAAATCGCTCAAATTAATTTAAATTCATTACTTGATCAACTTTTCACTTTATCTGAGTCTATTGGTTGAGTTTTAGGTTATAAAAACACCTGTAGTGTTGGTTCTTTTGGTCCAGCCATTGTTGTCATTAAATTGTTGCCATGTGGTCATGTTCAAAAGGGTTGTATGTGAAACCAAACTAAATAGTTTGGTAGCAGTGCTGTGCTTATGCAAGTTGTAGGGTTAGTGTAGCTGCTAATTTAGCAAACACAATTGAGTCAATTGCTGGTTATTTGGATTATTACACAGCAAAAGCTCAGATAATAAACACTGATTTATTGGGAAACTGTAGATTATACCAACATAAATTAAAAAATGTTATAGTAAATTGGGATCAAATTATGGCTTGTCATTGATCAAAATGATATCAATAGTAAAGTAGTGGCTTTAATCTTGTGTTCCAGTTGTGTTCCAAATCAAAAGTACTATTCAGACAGGGCTGAATTAAATTAAAAGGCGCTTTTAATAAAGAGATCCTATTAAGGGTTTTTGGTTGGTCAAAATAAAATACAAATATTTAAATATTTTGATGTAAGAGTTCATGTTTTTTTACACTGTGGTAGATTCAATTCTCAGAGCTCAGAAATAAAACAGTTTGGATTCATCACATGTCTCTAATTAAGGCTGATAAATGAATGCCAGGAGATGGTCTTTGAATACATAGAACTGGGATGTTGGAGGGTTATAGAAAGACGGCAATAGAAATAAAGGAATGGTGTCCACTCAGGTTCAAAAAGAAGTTTTTGGAATTGCTTGAATGGATGGAGGCTGCTATGAAATGCTATTTTCTTGCGCAACCAAGGTAGTTTTATCAAAGTTTGCAGTTTCCATACAGTTTTTTCTTCTTTTTTATACTTTATACTCTAATCAGTGTCAATCCTCCGCCATGCTTTCCTTTCCTGATGTCTGATCACTGACTGATACAATTATCCACCTGGCAGGACAAAAAGTAATCTGCAGTGAAAAGCACTGATCTAAAACTTCACTTGAGCTGTTTCTAATGAACGTTTATTTTCCTGTTTGTCACTTTAACAAAATTGAAGATATGAGCAAAACGATTGGCTTTGGTCCAAAAGTTAAAAAAGCAAGATTAGTCAGGCAGAATGAATTACTGTTGCCCACCAAGTTACAACCAAACATGGTGAACGATACGATGACACATATGCTCAGTATGATTGAAACCCCCGATGGAGTTCATGTGCAAATTCTTTGGAATATTTGGGATTGGGGAGAAGAAATCTCAGGAGATTCAGTGAAATCTGCCAGATGCTACACATTAAGCCAAAACAGACCAAATAAGTGCATACTTTTTAGAATGGGTTGAGACAAGAGCCTTGGTAGTGTTTCCATTGGGGAGTTAACCTATTAGCTGTGCCTTGCTCTACTGCTGAACCAGTCTGATGTTGCAGTTCTGCACTGTGGAAAACCTGGGACCTTTTACTGGAAATCAATGGGTGAGTCATTGCGGCAAGTGTCTGCTCCTTCAGCGCACACACACACACACACACACACACACACACACACACACACACACACACACACACACACACACACACACACACACACACACACACCTATATCCACTGTCCAGTAATTCGTCCATTAAGCTCCAACAGGATTTAAACTGGCTTTTAACTGCTTCTGAAGAGCAAAATTAGACAAACAACTTCTTGGATGTTGAAGATGGGTTTTGTTTTCCCTTTTTTGCAAAACCTGTTGTGTAAAAAGGCTCTATTCATTCATTCATGAAAAATATTGCTGATTAAATCTTCTGTTAAAAATTAGCCCTTCATTACTCACCGTTGTTGTTGTTGTTATATCGTCGGTCGAGCCAAAGTTAAATGGAACCCAGATTGAACCTGAAAGGAGCGAGACAAAGAGATGGAATTTACTGTCTCAGCTCGACTAGATGGATGATTTCCCATCAGTCCATCCATCCATCCATCCACTGGTCCGTCCCATCTGTGCAGCAGTCAAGGAGCAGTGAAATGGGCCGGTGGTCCGACCAACACCTTTCTTCTGCATCAGTGCAGTAAGGTTCAAGGACATATTGTTTATTTGTAATTTGTAAAAAACAAACAGAGATTAAAGTTCACTGCCCACATGCTGGTTACATTTACTGTAAATAGATGTGATTAGCAAGGCTAGAAGCCATTATTCATGTCTGCATTCAAAAAACACAATCTTTTTATATTTTACAGTTTGGAGAGTGGAAATAATCACCACAGATCAGGACCAAACTTGGGTCGCCAACAATGTAAAAATATGTGGTTTGCCGGGATATAAACTGTGAGTTCAGTGTGGTTTTTATTTTCTTTAATCCAGCTCAAATCTGCTGCTCTGTTTTTAATCGATGGAAAATAACACAAGCTTCGCCTTCCCTGGAAATCAACGGGGTCGGGAGTTCTGAAGAAGTTTGCTGGTTCATAGGAAACACAGGGAGGACGAAAGACACACAGAACCAACACTACAGGCAGTTTAAGTACAGGAGCACAGTCCGACACAAGGAGACAACTTGTTGGCAGTCCACTTCCCTTTATGTTTACTGGTTGATATGGAGGTTAAGTGGTTGGGATAGAAAATATGAGCTTCGTAAACCAGAAAGGAGAAATTAGTTATAAACTATAAACACGTTCTCTCTTCCTTCTGGAGGCCCAGTTTGAAAGTGACACAGTATTTGCCCCATGAAAACCCGATTCAAAACATATATACATGCATTTTATTCATCTACAGTGGAACAGTGGTGCAGTGGTTAGCACCATCGCTACAGAGGGTTCTTGGTTCAAAACCGCTTGGCTGGTTTGGGAACCTTCTGTGTGAAGTTTGTTCCCCCCCCGCTTATCAAAAGCCTTTTCATCTGCAGCAAAAACGCTCTGACCAGCATCAAACTACAGACCAAACAAAAAAGTTGGCAACTAGCTGAGCCTTTACAGAGACCGATGCCCTTGAACAAGACGCTTTAGCACAACCGCTCCAGTGGAGCTGCTCAGTGACCAGCTAATCACACTGTGTTGGTAATGGCAAGCTTCCAGATGTGAATGTGCGAGTCTCAGTGAAAACTCCCCCCCCGAATAAATAAAAGTGAAGATAAAAAAACAACTCCAAATGGATGCAAATGTCAGGAACACGTAACTCATTAGCCATAGCAGTGCTATTACGTCAGTGTTTATAGTTTGTCCCCCTCACCCCCCACCATCAAAACTCCACCAAACTCCCACACAGACTGGAACCATGCACCATTCAAAGACATGCTGACCCCGAGCACACAGGTTAAGAGACCATAGTCCCACAGAGCGGGTGGCGGTGAAAGCAGTGATACGCATTCACACAAACACTCCTACACGGTGAGAGGCTGATTAACGGCGTAATGGGCCTTTTTACACCAGTGCTGTGAGCCGGGTAACAGCTTTCTTTGTGTCACGGGGCGTTATGGTAATAACAGCGAGGACGGGGCTGATGACGGCAGATATAAATTTACACCCCTGGAATGACGACAGACCTAATAAATGACGTGCGGCGATGTGGAGCAAATGATTTTTATGCGCCGCATCGTAACGGAAGTGTTGATTCCTGACAGAGTTTATTACAGCTGTAGGGGTAATTGTAGTCGGGTTTATGGGCCCCGACATTAGTAGAATGTGTGCAGACTTTCAAAGTGCTTTTTAAACATTTATTACCGTCTCCCGTCAATTGACCTTGGCATCTGATCTGTGATTTCAGACGGATGTATAAACTCTGCAGAGAATACAATGTAAAAAAAAAACCAAAACTGTGAATGTGACCCTGATGATTTTCTGGAAAGGTATGACGTTCTTGATCAGGCAGGTGTAAACTATAGATGGTCTGTCAAGCTGAAAACAAACATGTAGAGCAGCAAAACAAGTCTATACGAGGTTGGTCAGATTTACTGGAAATATAAAAAGCACTGAATGTTTTATTGTGAGGGAGTTATTGCATAATCTTATTGTCTCGGGTTAATTATTCAACGACTACATCTGCATAATATGTGTTCTGGACAGGAAGCTGAATCCTGACTTCACGCTTCAAGTTTTGATAATTATTCAAACTCTAAGTGCACTTTGAAATGACTTTGGGAAATTATAAAGTGCCTTATTGCAAAATCTACTTTGGACAAGCAGCTAGAGAGCTCCCTATCAAATCTGATTATAATTGGGCACATTTTAAATTCAAATTAACAGAGTTTCGAAGAGCAAACAGGCATGAAGCGTTGAGCCAGTCTATTTACCATTTTCTCTCTGCTTCTATTGTTCTGAAGTTTTTACTGTGTTTTGTTTGGGATCTCTTTTTATCAGCCACATTAGTGGTGTGACTTTAGGGATAGGTTTCTGTCAGTCCACCACTTCAGACTAGAATATCTCAACAACTATTGGAAGGTTTGAAAAGAAGATGAATTGTATTTATTTTGTAGATCCTTTAACTTTTCATTTAGAGCCATCGTCACTTAGAAAATACTTAAATACTTAAATATCTGCAAAACTAATAACATTCTCAGAAGCCTAAACTGTGCTTTGCAAATGCTGAACTGAGTTGAAGATATGGTATATTATACATCCTAATCACCTGCAAGCTAGCATTGGCATTGGTACAATCTTAGCATTTAGCTCAAAGAACCTTTGTACCTGAATAAAGCCTCACAAAACTATAAGCATGGTTGTAGACTCGTGCATAAATGTGAATTTTCAGGGTGTCCAGCTCCAGGGCACAGTGGTTGTATTTAGTCTCTTAATTAAACATTGGTGCTCCTATTCCGCGTCTGCATTTGGCTCATTGTTTATTTTTTTTTTGGAGAATCAATTGGTTTCTTGCCATAAAAAGGTTGTTTTTCAATTGCTAAACGCCAACAAATATGGAGGGAGGCAGGATATTTAGTTGGATAAAAAAGATGTTCTGTAATTTGACTTTGGACCAGGTTTCTTTGTTGTTACTGCCGCCTCAAGGTAGCAATGTGCCAACAAGTCCCTGACCACGTCTCATTTTAAGACCAACATGCTCATGGGAGCACAGACATCATTTGTAACTTACACAACATGGACGATGGGCGTGAAAATGGCAACTACATGGGTCTGAAATTAGCCATGACAGTTATGAGTATGTAAGATAGCGCCTTGAGTCTTGTTAAAGGCTCATCAAGGGACAAAATGACCACTTCAATAGGTCTATTATACCACAATTTAACAGTCAGCTACAATGCTTAGGTTTCTAAACACAAGCTGGGTCCCCCTTCCCCCTGTCAGACTTGTATCCAGGTCTTGTAGTTCAGGGCCAGAAGTCTGCCGCTGTCTGTCATGTGTCTTGGGGGATCTGAGCCCGTCACGTAACTCAACCAAGTTGACTCCATCCGACACACATCACGTCCTCCAAGCTGCCCTGTCAGCTGACCCTCCCCCTTTACCACTGTCTCATGCATATAACACTCATGTTGGGTTCTGAACAACCAGAAGAAGGACTGAGTAGTTAGCATGACTGGTGACAGCCAGCATGGAACACGACCATAGAATGAAACCTGGATGGAAGATGGGGGAGGGAAAAAATAGCAGATTTTGTATTTATTTATGAACTAGACCCATTCCTTTGACTTGGTATGGGATCTCGTCTAATCCGTTGGAGTATAGTACTTTTGTTCTTTCCTCCATTTTTTCCTTGTTTTCTCAGAGACATTGGAAAATAAATCCATTTCGAGCACTGTAAATCATTTTTGTCTATAAATAATTTTAAATTGACAAGTAGAGTACACATGTTAACATTTACGGACCATTACCCTTGCAATTGTGTGTGGATAGACTTACTGTATAGTCCTCTTTTCCATTTGTAGACAGTTTTCCTGGCACGGGAACAGAGGAGAAAGTACGGAACGACGAAAACACGGAATGTCTGGAACACAAAAATAACAGAACAACACAGATGTAAGGAGTGATTCACAGTATAGAGGAACCATTTTTGATTCCAATCTTTCCCGTAAAATATCTCAAATATCTACATGACCAACATCGGACCTCCTTTGCCTTTTAAGGCAAACACATCAGCTCACAGCAGCTGTTGCTTTAGAATTAGAGAGGTATAGCAAACATTATAGATAACATATAAAATCATGGAAGTACATATCTACTTATCTAGACATTAATACAGAGATGCATTTCTTCTACACAAAATATATATTATAGGCAAGAAAACAGAGCTCTATATGATTGATATAAGGAGGGAGAAATGACAGCTACACACATAGACCTGTCAATCACAAGGTAGCCCCGCCCTAAATCATCCCCTGCTTTATGGTCTGTTTGACTCTAAATGGAGCATCATTTACTAAATGAACATCATGCTGTATTGAAGAAGACTTGAAACTAGATATTGAGACCATAAACTCATGTTTACAATGTTTACTGAGGGAATAAATCAAGAGAGAAGTAGAGTCATTTTCTCATAGACTTCTATACAACCAGAGGAGTCGCCCCCTGGTGGACAGGAGAGAGAATGCAAGGCACTTCCGCATTGGCTTCACCCGAGTACACCAGGTGGATACCAATAACTTAAGATATCCTTGTGAATACTAGAAGTTGTCTTGACACAATCTCGCTTTGAAATTAATGCCATACACACAAACTCTTTTTTTGTTTCTGGCCAGCTTCCAACATGGAGTCTGCATCGTCTCACTAACACTGGCTTCCCTTCTATCAACCCGATTTAATTTACATCGGCTCAGACACTTTTTTGTTGAGAGGCAGGAAGGGAACTGACAGGACAACACATGGCTCTGGACCAGCAGCTCATAATATCAGTGTTCCCCTCTTCACTTGACAGCATGGAGCTTTAGTTCGACGGGATCCTGTTTGAATTTTCAATGAAAACGTCACAAAAAATTAAATTGTACCAGTAGCAAAGCCTCTTTTTTTTTATCTAGACGATAATTAATAGAGGCTTATCGGGACAAGTTCAAAGACTGGCTCCAACACTTAGTGCAATCACTTAGTGTTGATTAAATATTGAAAAAGGGATAAAAGCCAGACATCAAAATTAGAGTGATCAAACACTTATATGGATGAAAAAAGCGTGGGATAGAATCATCCCTATACAAACGGTGTTTGAATAATCTAATAACAGTGATCAAGAACGTATGGAATGGAAATGAATGCTCACATGGAAAACAGATGTGGTTCAAGCTGCCCTTGAAACAGCTGTAACATGATTTGTATCAGTCTATAAAAGCTGTCCTTTTTATTACTTTTTTTTTTCATATAACAAATATACATTCGATTATAATCTGCGTCAAAAATAAAGACAAAGAAAAACAATTTGGTGACGATAATCATTGGCTTACAGTGATCCATTTGACCCCGACAGACATGATCAATATAAAAGGATTCCACTTTATTTGCAGTTGTCCGTTTTGTCTTATACAAACTAGAAAAGAAAATGATACCACAGAACCTAAAACTCCTTAATCACTTACTTCGTTCCTCCCCAAAAAACCTTTCCAGATGTTAAGCTGTTGCTGGTAAACTCCTTTTTAATAACGCACACCATCCATCACCTATCATTTAATTTAAGGAAGACATCAAACACGTCTTGAGCAATTCATACTGCACATTTATACCTGTAACGGACATTGTTGTATGTCAGCCCTTAAACCGATTGATAGGGATAGTTAATATGAGTTGCTCTCAGGTGGTGACATTGACGGATGGGAATTAGCTCGTGTGATGCAAATGAAATGGAGACCAGATAAATTGAAGGAAAAAAAGAATCGCCACTTGCAATTCCCGTTACTTTGCTGCCCAACACCAAAACCATCATTCATGAGCTCATAAAAATCGTACATTTCATTCTCTGTAGACTTTGACGGTTTTGATCTGACCTCACAGTCCGTGTGAATCATTTGTAGATAGCAAAGTTAAGATTATAATCCTTAAAGCAGCACAACAGCCGGGACCTGTGAAGACTGTGGCATCCATCCAGTGGTCAATAGCCACACTCAACATCATCATTCACTGAGAACAGCCGCCATCTTTACTGTTATAGTCAATGTACAGAGTGGGAAGATTTATTCTTTCCTTCAGCACATGAATAAAAATATCTCCAGGTCATTGATCACTAACAAATGGCACAGCATCTGCTCCAGTATGTCATGTGACAAGACTTCTGCCTGTCCAAAATTCACTACCAATTGGGCCAAAACTTCCTCAGGTAGAGGTGATGTTGTAGAAATTCCTAGTTTGCAAAACTAAGGTTGATGAAGTCATCGATAATGCACCGCTTTTATTCCCAAAAGATGTCCTTTATTTATATTTCATTATCATGAATATTTAAGACAAGAAAAGTGAAATAAAAAGCGAGAAAACAAAATGCTTGATAAGGGCTGTTTGTTTTTCTTAATGGCGAATAAATCATTTTCAAATGGATCAAACTGTGCTTGCTGCATCTCTCCCAGCACGGGACGCGCCGACGTCTCCTCAAGAGACAAGGTGAATCCTCTTCAAGGTGACTGCATCATGAAATGTCACATTGAATTTCAATTTAAGTCTGGGTTCCCACGACACTGTGAGAACCGACCGCCCGGTGCTAGTAATGACCCCCTCCATGTCTGGGACAATGACAAATGACGTCTTTTCAAGCAACCTTTATTACAATTCTTCAAGGAATATGCTTTGTTTTTCTCTTGGGTATCATTAAAAGGGCTAAATTTGAAATTGAGAGAATTTATTTAGCAGCAAACCACTATTATCTATGTAAAGATATAAAGGAGTGATGTCTACATGAGCAGAGAATGAATTCACATCATTTTTGTGTGTTGTAATCCAAGATTCTCTGTGCTTTGTTTACGTCATTGGTCTCTGTTATCTTGCACCAATGGCATTCTATTAGCTGCCACTCCTCGACCAATGGCGTCATTGCAAAAGTGTATTGTCCAACCTCCTGTTCCCCTTCAAGTTAACACTGTCAGCTCGGTCAGCACTGTTGCCTTTGTTTGAACCGTTTGCGCTGTTAGCACTGTTAGATTCTATATATATATATATATATATACATACATAAAACAAAGAATAGAGAGAGCATTAATCTGAATTAATTAATTCTGAGATTGGTCATAAATTGGGGTTTAGTTTGGCTTAATCCATCAAGCGCGGAGGAACCTCCTGGGATGGCAACTTCAATCATCTAGTGATAGGGGGGACATCTCTACCAATCCCCTTTGTAACCTGTACGCCACATGGAAATTAAATCACATTTCTATACATAGACTTTTCTCAAGGACATGCTTTAGGAGACCAAATGTAATTGGTGTTTGTCATCCACTGGGATTGGATCGCAGATCAAAAAAACAGATCTGCGAGGAAAACATTTTATGAGCATGTTGGTCGCATCTAATCCAAACCTGAGGTCAAGAGAGAATGTGAGTTCCAGGAATATGCTGATTCCCCTCATCTTATGTGTGTGTGTGTGTGTGTGTGTGTGTGTGTGTGTGTGTGTGTGTGTGTGTGTGTGTGTGTGTGTGTGTGTGTGTGTGTGTGTGTGTGCGCTACCTTATCGTCATGTTGAGTGGCTTTGACATTGGAAAGATCTAGAGTGTTTCTCGGTTTCCCTCTCCCTGTGTCATCAATCACTGGATCCTTCTCTCTCCCTCTCTCTGGTATTTGCAATGAAGTAACAACCACTAATCCACAGGCAGAGCCAGAGGGGCGGAAAAAATAGTGCGGAGGATGTGTGTGTGTGTGTGTGTGTGTGTGTGTGTGTGTGTGTGTGTGTGTGTGTGTGTGTGTGTGTGTGTGTGTGTGTGTGTGTGTGTGTGTGTGTGTGCGTGTCACACCACAAGCTTCAGGATGAAACCCCGGGTCAGGCTGCCAGACGCAATCCTTGACCGAAAGCAACTGCCCTAGTTTCCTTGCGAGTAATCTCTCTTGACAGAGTCTCCATTCAAATAAATACTCTGCCGCCGACACTGCTGTGTGTGTGTGTGTGTGTGTGTGTGTGTGTGTGTGTGTGTGTGTGTGTGTGTGTGTGTGTGTGTGTGTGTGTGTGTGTGTGTGTGTGTGTGTGTGTGTGTTGTGTGTGTGTGTGTGTGTGTGTGTGCTTTTTGTTGCTTCAGAGGGCAGTTAAGCTCAGCGGATGCAGCTGCTTTGACACAAAAAAAAATAAATTGTGTCTAGTGGGCGAGGAGTTCCCCTATAGCATGCAGGTAGACAGCACAGACGCAGTGCAGAAGAGGCAACACAACAAACAGACTGCATGAGGTAAAGTACATTTCATTAGATCAGATCATTCGATTTGGAAATTGATTTAAGATTAAAGATTAAATTGTGCTTGGTAATATGGGTTTTTGGTAGTACAATTTTGAGGTAAGCTACGTGTACATTTCCAATTTCTACTACTTGATTCTTCTATTTCACTGCAATTCAGAGGCCAATATTGAGAAATACTGAATATAATAAACAAGATAAGATAAGATAAGATAAGATAATCCTTTATTAGTCCCGCAGCGGGGAAATTTGCAAGAAAAAAAAAAAAAAAAAACTGCAGGTAGACCACATGAAACTCTACAAGTCTCGCTGCCATAGTGCACAAATGTTTACAAAAATTAAATAAGTAAAAGAAAGTAACACAATTTAAACAAAAAAAAAACAGGTGAGCACAAGCTTTAAAGGAAAAAGCATCCAAGACAGTAAATCATGGATAATAATAATAAGACATTGGTTAAATGCAATGTTAAATGTTGTAATGAAAAACTACAACAATAAAGCAATGCACACATAAATGCATGAACAACCATAGGTCATTCATTTTGATATCGGCCAATCTGCTACTTGTGTACTTTTTGAAGTACTCCAATGGATGAACCCACAAAGAATTATCATCCAACTCTCCAGTTATTCTCAGTTCTATGTAGTGATTCAGGTCATTCTATTTTTCCTACAACTTGCTGTTTCGGTCTCAAAGAGTTGCTTTTGGACAGAGCAGCAGCTGTTTTCAGCGATGATAAAAAAGCCAGAGACCATGTGATGAACATTGCAGAGAATTTAGCATCTCGAGACAGACATGTCCCTCAGGAGATGATGAAGAGGTGGCCACAAATAAAACTCTACAATAACAAAATGACAATTTCTATATTTTATTCCACAAAACTATAAACTTGATATTAATGCAGTCAAGTGAGTGGAAACGCCCATGGCTTTGGACCTAGTTTGCTAGCTCCTGTTTCCATTTGACTCACAATATTTTATGAAGGTATCCGCGCTGTGTGGCCATCGTGTCCCTCTTAGATTGGAGCCTGGAGATGAGAGTGCTTCTACATGTAGCATATATGTTAATGTGCTGGTGCTAGTTTTTAAGCCTGTGTTTAAATATTGAATAGATGTGGCCAAGATCACTGTAAAATTTATATGTGCTCTTTCAAATGCAGAAGGGGAGAATTATAAGGTCCTTAATCTTTATTCATTTTATAACCTGTACACATGTGTCAATCACCGCTCATTACATGCATACAATTAAAATAAAGTTTAAAGTAAAGTTTTAAATAAAGTTTACTCAAAATAAACTTCTGTTTTCAAAAGAAACAACTTGGTAGGATTTAGGCAACAAAACAACTTTACGCAGTTTAGAAGCCTACATTACATATGTGAATATCACAAAGCTTAAAACACTTGTTTCCTGTGTTAAAGCTGCATTCTCTCTCCTGTCCATCAGGGGGCGACTCCTCTGGTTGTATAGAAGTCTATGAGAAAATGACTCTACTTCTCTCTTGATTTATTCCCTCAGTAAACATTGTAAACATGAGTTTATGGTCTCAATCTCTAGTTTCAAGTCTTCTTCAATACAGCATGATGTTCATTTAGTAAATGATGCTCCATTTAGAGTCAAACAGACCATAAAGCAGGGTGTGCTTTAGGGCGGGGCTACCTTGTGATTGACAGGGTGCTACCACAGCGTTGTCCGGTTTGGGAGTTGTCCGTGTTTTTCGCCTTCCAACTTTCAACCTTTCACTGTTTTTTCACTTCTTGAAAGTTAATTGGAACATTTTGGTCAACTAAAAGCATTCAGTTGTACTTAACTCCGCCCTCTCGTGTCACTTCTAGTTGCAAGAAAAACAAGATAGTCATAACTACGGCCCTTGAAGAGCATCATCATTTGACGCGTAGAGTCACAGACAAAGCTTCCATGGCAAGTTTGGCATTCAGTCTTTGGAAGATATTGAATTTAAATGCAGACAAGAGACTCGTGTAAGAACATATCTTTAATGATGCAACCCACTGCTAAAAAACAGGTAAAAATAAATAAATAATTCATATCAAACTTCAAATTTTCAAGAACACCATGCGGCTGAATCAAGGAGTGACGTACAAAGTGATGAGGTCACGAATCACCATAAAAAGCAACTCGGACATCAAAGGTATGAAGAAAAATGAAATGACGCCAATTTTCTCATTTTCAAATTCAGAGATGCCACTTTATTTGATATGATCAAAAGTCATGAAAAAAGCTTTTGGCGCCATGGTTTTACATAATCCATATGTATTCATACATACTGAATGTTCATGTAAGAAAGAGAGAGATGGACCTTCACTCACGGTCCCTCCACCATACCTTTTTCCTCTCTTCTGGAAGACTCTACATAGTGATCAAAGCCTTTATGGCCAGTAAGTGTGACAGGATTATTACATATTCATTCTCACACACTGTCCTGATGTCTTATTAAGTTACACTGCCCAGCTGTGCGCCTCTTGAAAGTGATGAAATATGAATGAAGCACTTTTTTCCCCACCGAGTTTAAAGGTGTGGTAGCTCGTCTTCCAACACTGCTCTGCTTTCTAATGATGAACTCTTTTGAAGTTAAAAAGAGCACGAAGGGGAATCTATTATTTATCTGTTTAAGAGTAGAGAAAGAGTGGATTTGTTTTTAAAAAATAATAAAAATGCATGTTCAAATGATACAACGATGCTGAGAGCGCTCAGCTGAAACGGCAGCTTCACATCTGTTGTTTGAGAGCGTGCACAAGCAGGACCGATTACTAAACCGAAAAAAAAGCAAAACAACAGACACGGAGAAAGATGACACACCAGCAGGGATCCACACAACACCACCAGTCTGCCACTGTGCTGGATTCTCTTGATGGGACAAACATTGTTATTGCAAAGTATTGTTGTAGCGCAACCAACGTGCAGGCACACCTGGCTCGACAACATATTTGGATAACAAATGATGAAAGTAAGCTTTATCCAACCGGTACAATAAGCATGTTCAGTCTGGTTATTAAGAAGAATAAACATAAAAAGATGCAAAGGAAGCACAGTGTAACAGATACTAGGTAACAACAGGTGACAACACTGTAAAGAATTAAAGTACATTTGATTCAACGCCTTTAAAATCAATACCTCATCTTAAAATGAGGTCCCCATAATTCCCAAACTAGAGTTCTTATCTTGATTTAACCGTTTACACTGGTTCATGTTCCTGTTACAGTTGAGACTACATTGTTTTGTTTTTTTAAAAGCAATTTACAAGCCGAAAATATTTTTTCCTGACCTTCTGTGGATGCAGAATTGAGAACATTTCGTAACGCTCTAAGGTACTTGGGTTATATTTGTGTGCATTTCTGTGTGAATTATTTTTCTCGAGCTTAGGTCACTAGTCTCTCATGGAATGTCTTAACTGCTTTCGAGTGCACTCACTACGGATGTTATCAGACGATTTAATGGCCGTTATCGGCGGTTATCAGCCTCGTAGATATGGGTTAGAAGGGACCCGCTACAACGACTAGGTTCAGAAGGCCGTTATCTTCTATTAATGTTGTTGATCACTGATATGAATACAAGAAGCCAACACCAACCTCTAAGAGCAACAGAGCTGGAAAGAGGGGGAGGATGGTTTGGTCAAGCAAACACAGGACTTTCACCCAGGAGACAGCAGTTTGTGTCTTATGTGAAAACCAAAGTCTTAAAATTACGTAACAAACGTATGCTACTTATTTTAACCCAAACCACGATCTTAACTAAACCTATCAAAGTATTTCTTGCCTTCTTGCATAAACCTAAAGTTGTTTTGCATCAATGCACAACATTAAGTTTATGGGCTGCAACTAACGATTATTTGCGTTATTGATGAATATTCAGGTAATTTTCTAGATCTTTTGCTAAATGTTTTGTTCTATAAAATGTCAGAATACAGTGAAAAATGTCCATCCCAGTTTCTCAAAGACAAAAGTGTTTCTTGTTTTGTCCAAAACCCAAAGACATTCAGTTTAACAAGATATAAAACAGAGAAAAGCAGGAAATCTGACAATGTGAAAGTTGCAGTTTGGCCCGTCTGACGCATTAGAATGGAAGTGATAACCACTGAATATGCCCTTTCAATTGGCAGAAAATATTTAAAATGGGTGCCAAGTTCTGGTTAAAAATAACATACTCAGATGAGATGAGCGATATGGACCCAGTGACATTGAAAAGAGACGTGAAAAGAGAGAGAGAGAGAGCAATAAAAATGGGGGTGAAACAAGGACAGAGAACTCATGTGAGATGAGGAGAGATGGAGAGAGAATTGGCCAAAAGGAGACAGAACATGCCCTGAATGAAAAGATGCTGCCAGCCGCAGTGAGAGCAAATGAAGTAAAAACAAAAATGGATAGTAGCGACAGAGAGACAGTGCTGGAAACAGATAGGAGTGAGCATGTGTCTGGGAACAAGCTGTAAGGCAGAGGCAGGACAGGGAAACCTCCACAACAAAGCAGCCACGACAGTCTCTGAAGTGAAAGGCCAAAAGAAAAGAGCTGAAAGTGACAATTTCTTTGTATTTCTACAAAGATGTTTATTTTTCTCCTCCGGGGAGAGACTTCATAAAAAATAAGCTTCGGTGGCACTTTAACACATTAACATTGGATGTCTCAGTGGGAAACGAACCCTTCACAAATACTTCTCAAAACGCTTTCCCCTTTTATTGATCCTTGGATGTCTGAAAGAACCCCAGAGACACTCAGCAGCACTTTAGATTCCTGGAGGGTTTCTGGTGTAACTGTAAATTTATTGGCAGACAATCCAAAAGGAAACTGGGAAAGACTGAGAGGATGATGTGAAAAACAGATTTCTCTGACGAGTACCTCTTGAGCAATGATCTGAAGCATGTTACTGTGAGGGTGCCAAGTGGCCAACAGTTACAAATACCTCCCAGTTGAGTATATGGAGCAAAACATGTGTACTCTGTCAACTCTTCCTCCATAAAACACAAGTACAATCAATTAAATAAGTTGAAAACTTTGAACGTAAGCATCATTAAGCTGAAATGAGTAATTTAACACATGAGTGACCAAAAGTTTTGGAACCCACAACACTTTTAAACAATTGCTGGAGTTTATTTGTTTCAATAATCCTGTAGTAATGAGATAATATCTTATCAAGAAGTTTGTACCAAATAATACCAAATAATTCAAGTTCCTATGGACATTTTCTTCTTTGCCCAACAGTCTCGAACACAAAGACATTTATTTCATAAAGGTATACAACAGAGAAAAGCAGCAAATCTTAAAAGTCAGTCGGTTCACCACTTGAGACCAGACTACTGGATGGATTGCAAAGGGTCAAAACCAGGCAGCCAGACAGATCTAGGTAAACTTCTCTAAAAAGGGGTTAGGCATAGAATCATTTATCCAGTTGTCTAGCAGCAGGTCAAGAAGACAAAGTCAGGCAGCAGAACAAAAGCTGGAAAGTTAGGGCGAAAGAAATGAGACAATCTGTCAGGGAATGAATGAGGAAAGAGGACGGTATCAATATAAATAAAGTCAGGCGATGGAATGGGTCGAAATAACTGAGAGTTAGGACGTAGTCACCATGACAACACCCATTGGTTTGTGGGCTAATGTTTTTAAGTGGTGCCCATCTTGGGTTTTTGGCCATCGCCATTTTGGCTTTAGGCAACCAGAAGTAACACAAGAGGGTGGAGCTAAGTACAACCCAATGCTCAACATGACACTTTATAGGCGACCAAAACTTTCATGCAATTAAAACACACTGTGAAAGGGTTCAAGTTCTAAGACAACTTCTATTTTCTTCTGTAAATGGGACCATCATTGACTAAATGAACATCATGCTGTATTGAAGAAGACTTGAAACTAGAGATTGAGACCATAAACTCATGTTTACAATGTTTACTGAGGCGGTGAATCGATTCATCATTGAGTCCGTTGCGTAAATCAACAAAAATATCACATTTACATAAATGTCCTTTCTGGAGTTATAGGCTGATATAAGCCATTTTGAAAGATGGATCCTGTTAAAATACTTCCAGCACAGGCTCTTGTGGTTCTTCACTTTTCAAGTATTTCCTCAAAAAGTGAAACTGACAGAATGCATGACTGTAGTGAAATACTCTCAGCGTTCTCCATGGGGTTCCTCAAACAACCTGCTGACACGTCTGATCTTGGCAGTTTCAATTTGCCAAATAAAAGAAGAGTATCAAGTTGTCGTCCCCCCCCCTTGAAGTTTTGATCCCGGCTCTTTTCAACAGTGCAGCGACTCACTTCTTCACGGTCTGATTCACCCTTTCCTATTTTTTTTGAGAGAGAGACAGAGAGGTGCTCGGGAAACCAGACCGAAGACATTAGCAGAAGTCAACAGATGGAGGTCGGAAGAAGGGGAGATTAGGAAGGGAAGATGGGGTGAAGATGCAGAAGCAGAGGAGATACAGGAGGAAGAAGAGTTCATCATTTCAACAGGCAGGCATGCTAATCTCTGCTTTCTATCTTTTCCTTCATCCTTCCCTTTTCTCGTTTCCTCTGCCGTCTACGTCCTTCCAATGTGTCTCACTTTCTACCACATTTCCGTTCTCCACTTCCTATCCTCTTGCTCACTTTCAACCTCCGTATTCCTTTTTTTCCATCTCTCCTACACCCCCTCCCTCCTCCCTCCCTTCTCTCCCCCCCTTCTCTGTCTCGCCTTTGAGTCATTCAGAATAATTGCTCTGCGGCGCTCTCCCCTTCGCTGGGTGCTTATCAGGCTTCGGCTGCTATCTGCACCCGCGGCGTGACCTGACAACAGCGAGAAGTGTTTGCAGCCACACACGGAGGCCGGCTCGTACGCCCACGCGCACCTCCGTGAAGGTGAAGGTGGTGTGCTTCTCGCACAGCGTGAACAAACACCCGCCGAGAGACACTTACGGTGCACCAATCAATGGCCCTGCAGGTGTGTGTGCGGGGCGTACTCGTCCTTATGTCCCATTAATCCCACCAAGCGTCTATCGATCACCCCTCTCTTCTTCCTCTCTTTTTTTCAGCCGTCTCCCCACCATCCTCCCCTCCTCCCTTGCTCCCCTACATCCACTGCATTATAGTTTTATGTATCCAAACATTTCTTTAAGCCATGCAAAGCCTGTTCAGGAGCAAGAAGGATTTTGACGGATAGATAAATCAATCTCGGAGACGAACAAACTAACCAGAAAACTTGGAGAAGCTTTAGAGCTGAACATGGATAGAAATGGAAATACAGGCTATTTGTTCCTGTTTTTTTTAAAACCCATTCAAGTTTTAGCTCCTACAAATCATCTATACTTTACCTTTTCTTCTGACCTTTTACAAATTCAGGCTAGTTAGTTTTTGATCGAATGCATTTACTGCAGTTCCAAATTGCTTTTTACTTCCATTTATTTCTGCATGAAAATCAATTACCACACAACAACAACAACAACAAAGTAGCTGACAAAAAGTAAAGCAGGCTTACTTTTCATTGATTATAGATTGTCACTTATAATTCAATTGAAAATATACAAAAATGAACAGAAACCAATGGGTGCTTGGTAACGTCAACATAATTCGAATTTCTGATGCATTAGCATGGTTAGCAAAATGGTTTCGTCAAAAACAGTCTAAAAACTTCAAACCTCTAAAGCATCATGTTTAGCTTGGCCAGGATAAACAGTAGGTTACCCCCTGGCTTAACACTTAGACCTAGTTTTGTTGAATGTAAAAAAAAAAAGTTAAAAAAGTAAATAAACAACCTGGTCACGAGAAATCTTTGGACTGAACTGGACGAAACTATTTGTACTTGTAATTCAAACTTCTAGTTAGCGGGTAAGCCAAGTAGGTTGCTCATAGAATGCAGCAGGAATGAGTCCTAAAACCCAAAATGAGTCAGCAATTTGCACAAAGTCAATGCGTTATGCTTAAAATAAAGTACAGTATGTGGTTTACACAAGCTTAAGAGATTTTTGTTATTGGATATAGAATGCATCAGGAATTGTGTAGCTTTTACACATCTTAAAAAAGGCAGTTGCTAACAAGTGGTTTCCAAAAACATAAAAAGTGGGGTTCATTTGTCAGTTTTTTTTTCGCTGAACAAAACGTTTTAATATCCTAAACCTGTGTTTGCCACTGAGCATATTTTCTGCAATAATCCAAAACTTTGGGCTTGTCCCACTAAACTCTAACTCTATTGTGAGGCAATTTATTGTGAAGCACAGATGGTAGCAAAACTGAAACATGGGGTCTGGTGATAAACTTCTGTATTTAGTGTGAACGTCATAAATGAGATTGCATTTAAGTAACATTATCCTTCATTTGTACTGTTTAAGATGAAACCATTTGATAAATGAACATAGTGTCGTATCTTACAATTTAAATATTAATACACTTTTGTCTCAACATGTCCCTGTCCTGATCTGTCAACACCGGTTGTGTCACACTTTCTTTCCTAACCAGGCAAACAAATCTGAACTACATAAGAAAATCTTCAAGGTGCTTTGCTTAAGTCATTGAGAAGCACTACATTCTATGGATTATCCTTGCATCAGCATCAAAGACCTTGGGTGAAGTAAAACCACAACTCTATGAGCTTCAGAACTGTTTCTGTAAGGGTTGAGTAATGCTGAGAGCAGTCCAGTCCTCCTGTGCATGGTTCATTCTCAGCTCTTTCATCTTGAAAGCACTGGGCAAGCATCAGGAAACCAGATCAGGTTCTTCAGAGACAGCTTTTACCTTCAGGTGGTCAAAAACATGTTGTACTGTCCACCCACTCACACAGACCAAGCAGCAGAACGGTCCTGTAACTGCTCTTTTTTTAGTTATTTTAATCACGTCTGTAATGCAACTGTTTTTTTATACCTTCAAATGCCCTCGGCCTCTTATGCAATAATAATTGCGTATTTGATGTGCGTATTTGATGTGTGAGTGCACTAATTGAATGGGAGAGACCCAGAGAACAAGCTTGTCAGTGTATTACAACTAGAACTACAGTCTCTCGGTTGTGTGCATCATCTAACAGGTTAAGTTGCAGTTTACCTTAATATCTGTCCAAAGTGTCATCACTTTATCATTTTATCTGTGTTAAATTGTCATATTTAGAATATGAATTCTTGAATGATTGCCAAAAATGTGTTTTGTGAGTTTACAGTGACCTTTATACATAGAAATTCTAATCAGATTCGTGCTCGAGTCCAAGTGGACATTGGTGCCAAATTTTAAGGACCAGCCAGGAGAAGTTCGTTCCCATATGAAACAAGAAGTCGTTGATTTAATGTCACGTAACTTGCGTACTTCAGTAACGCCATTTCCGTACTTAAATCAAAACCAAAGGGCACTCTTTTCCTAAACCTTACCAAGTAATTTGTTGCCTAAACCTAACTTAGTTGTTTCCGGTGAAGACAGAAGTTTATTTTAAAAAAATAACTTTGGTAAACACATTACATTTCGTTTTTTCTACAAATGAAACAAATATGATGTAATATATAAATGAATGAGCTTTAGGCAGATTTAGTTACTTTCAGACTAAGCCAGGCTGGCTGTTTCCCTGCGTCAGGGCTTTATGCTAAGCTACGCTAACCAGCAGCTGGCTGTAGCTTCATAATTACTGTATAGAAATCTTTTCATCTAACTCTCAGCAAGAGAGCAAATAAGCGTAGTTCCCAAATATATTGAATGAGATGAGATTAAACATATTCTTTCCGAAAGTGTGCCGGCCAGACAGGCAGTAGCACATTAAACAAAGCTTTGGACATATAACAAATAAAAGTTACAGGGAGCAAAATTTTCGATCCCAGCATGAGTAAACCTAAATAAGACTTTGGTTTTCATATCCTGGATCACAAAGGGGCAATTAGCTCAGTCCAAGCATCGACAACTCGTTTTAAAAACACTTCAGCTCCCCGAGACCCGAATTAATCTGCAACAAATTCAAAGCCGAAGGACTAGCGTACCTGAATCACAGTGATCACATTTGTCTCTTCATCCCAAAACCATAACTTTTTCCCTTTCACTGGTCCCTTGCTTTGTTTTCTTCCTCCATTCTTCTCATTTTCTCTCCTATTCTTTCTTTCTTCCAGCTCCCCTCTGAAAGTTTGAGCCCCGGGCCAATAAATATCTTTCAGTGCTCTTTCAACGACTCAACCTAACTCATTAAAGGCAATAAAGAGCCTTTCATCGATCCACAAATGAATTGTTGGGCTAATTGTTCGTTTCATCCCCTCTCTTAATGCAATAATGATTTTTGTCCTCATGCAGGCAACAGATTCTAATTACACTGGCAGCAGAATAATGAAAGACCCACCTGGGCTGGAGAACTCACTAACTCCCCGGCCCACACAAGGAAACACAGATACACACTTCTGCAAAGCGATACACACTTGTACATGAAAGAACACAAACAATGCACTCTACTCTCAATCTCTCTTACAAACTCAACAATGGATCAATTTAATGAGGAAGAAAATCTCTTTTTACTGCAGCAAATCTCCCTGCAGGGCCCTGGGAGGATTTATCCTCAAGTCCTTGAGTTCGGGCTGGTAACAGCACGTCGTTTTCCAATGGCGGCTTGATTTATAGCTGTTGCACCGATGGGGATAGAGTGATCCTCACTTTTCACAGGCAGTTAAGAGCAAGAATTGACCAAATGTAAAAGTGTTCTCTAGATTATCTAGGCTAAAGGGGCAGGCTGTTCTCCCTATTTGTAGCTATAAAAACCAAAAGTAATGCACTATAATTCGTACATAACCCACATATTCTATTCTTGTGTAATCCAATCCTGATTCAGGACAGGTGATGTAGCATAAAGAGAATCAAATACCGCATCCGGAGGAGGTTGAGGTGGATGGGTGGATGGGTGGGTCTCAAGACACTGGACTGTCGTTTGTGTCCCATGTAAAACCAATAGTGACCAAACATTGACTAATTTGTCAGATAACGTCTGTACTTAAGTTACGCCCACTTCCTTATTTAATTAAACCTAAAAATTGAACAATTTGGCAAAGAACTTCTGTACTTAAGTAACACCTACTTACATAGGTATGGTAACTCAAATGTTGACCTATTTGTTGAGTAACTTCAGTACCTAAGTATCGTCCACCAACAGTTATTTAACTCAGACACTGACTTATTTGTTGTGTAACTTCAGTACTTAAGTAACACCCACTAACTTAGTTATTTTAACTCAAATGTTGACAAATTTTTGTCTCGTGAGTTACGTACTCAAGTAAAGCCCACTAACAGTTATTTTAACTCAAATGTTGACTTATTTATCATGCAACTTCCGTACTTAAATAACGCCTACTTACATAGTTATTTTAACTCAAACGTTGACTCACTTGTTGCGTAACTTTAGTACCGAAGTAGCACCCACTGCTTTGGGTATTTTAACTCGAACATTGACCTATTGTTTGCCCAACTACCGCACTTAAGTAATGTCCACAACGGTATTTATTTTAACTCAAATGTTGACTAATTTATCATGTAACTTCTGTACTTAAGAAATGCCACTTTAGTGGTTATTTTAACTCAAACGTTGACTAATTGGTCTGGTGACTTTCGTACTTAAGTCACGCCCACTAACATAGTTATTTTGACTAAATGTTTCAATTTTTTTGACTTCCGCCAGTCAGATGTGTCATTCTCCTTGGAACGCCAACCGAGGCCTGTATACTAATGCTTGGATTGAAAATCACTGATCCACACTGTATTGAAATGTTTGCTGTGAATTTAAGGCTGAAACCTCTGACCCGCTGCAGACGATTTTTTAGTAAGCGAGGCAATCATCAATTAAAATCAAACATCCAGATACCAAATCTGAATGAGTCATGAACCTGCTGTGGCTCTGCGGCGGCTGGAGCAGTCGCCTCATCTCTTGTAATTTACCACCACAATTATCTGAATGAGAGGCAGAGCCATTCAGAGGGCGGACGCAGTCATCTTCAGAATATTAATGAGAACCACAGACAATTACTTTCATTAGTCGGCGTGCCAGGACTGCGTGATATCTCACTGTGTGGCATTATACGAGTGATACTCATCTACAGCAGATGAGTTATCGGAGCACCGCGGAGCCTATGTTCCTCCATTCTGCTGGATGTTGATTATAGTGTTTGTGATCGAAGCCGGAGTCAGTGTTGGAGAAAATTACAGACGTTATGTGCGACTGTGTAGGAAAAAAACAAAACAGTAATTTGTGATTATTTCAGCCTGTGTAAATGTAACTGCTTTATTGAAGAACCCTGCATTTTGATTAAACAGAAATACACAGGTCTTTTGCTCTCGAATTGGATAAGCACTACTCTGTGACATTTAAGACATTTGCTAAGAATTGGAAAACACAGACTTATAGTAATGACTGTTTGTAATGGAAAAAGCATCACCGTTACTAACGAGCCCGAATTTAATTATCCCAACTGTGAAGTTTGTCTACGTAGCGTTTAACATCCTTTAGCACATTGTTGTTTTCAGCAAAGAACTTGACTGTACGTTACCAGCTCGGCACCAAACTGACAAAAATAGCAACTAGCTATCAGAGACATTGGAGAATGTATCAACTAAAAGGTCTGATATTTCCCTCAGCAGATGGTGGAGACCAAAATAGAGCCAAAAGGAGGTGAATATTGGACTGAATATTGGACAGAAGCACAAGTCCATACGAATGCTAATGTTGCTTTGTGGCTGCTTGAAGTGTCAAGTAAATCAGCAACTGTATGCTAACACGTAAAAACAGTGCCATAATACACACAGCTTTATTTTGAACTTGTTGTGTTGTCATTTGTAGCCATTATATTCAACTTTTACAGAACAACATTGGTTTACTCAACTGCTCACTGGGCTTCAGACCCAGTACTTGATTTGCATTAACAATATATTTATTTATTATTTCTCTACCAGACTTTAAAGAAAACCTTCGAACTTCTTTGTGAAACATATCCATAATTAAAGAATATATTGTAATTTGCTTCTACACCCAAATTAAATCATTATATTAAAAAATAAAGATATAGTCAATGTAAAAAGGGTTATTCGATGTGAAAAATATAATATTACTGGTTTGGATTGAACATTGACTCTGGCATTATAACATTATTATTATTAGTACATTCAAAAAGTAACATTTATAATCTTAAATGTTAAAAGCAATAAGAGAGTCTGTGAGAAAGGTTTGGAAAATGTTTATATAACATGTGTTTATTTTTCTTACATTCTGTGATGACTCGTATTCCCCCACATAAATCATTAAAGCTTCACTTTATCTTTGTCTTTTTGTAAAATGGTACATTACATAACTATGACGGGGGTCGATAAATTATTTTTGCTCCACTTATACATTATTGAATAAAAGAAAGTGCATTTTTGGTGGAACTTCTTCTTAAACATAAACCCCTTTTGCACACAACTGCAGAGTCACCATCTGGACTATAATTGGATCCGGAACGCAACTTTGATTTGCCGTAATGTCAGCAATTATCTCAGGAAAGTAAAGATGTTGTCCTTTAGGTGTTTTATTATGGAAGTTTGGTGAGACTGCGGGGTAAAAATAACGGCAGTAGGACAGGAGTCAAAGGATCAGATCACAAAGACACATCTGAGTTCTTGGTCTTAATTGAGATGAATTCGTATAAACATAAAAGTGTGTGTGTGTGTGTGTGTGTGTGTGTGTGTGTGTGTGTGTGTGTGTGTGTGTGTGTGTGTGTGTGTGTGTGTGTGTGTGTGTGTGTGTGTGTCTAAGCCCTAAGCCACAGGCAGAGGCAGATTGAGGGAGCAAACAAGGGTAAGAGACAGAAGTGTCTCTGTGAGTGTGAAAACAGAAGGTGGGGGGTGAAAGGCCGACAACCTCATAAATAATGGACAACACGCCCGCGGACGAGGACGCCGGCCTTATTATGAGACGGAGAGAGTGAGACTCGAGAATATAAATAGACACCGAGAGAGACACAGTGGAATCTGTCACATCACACTCAAAGGTGCTGTGTTTGTCCCGTTTCTAACCATTCCAACATATAGAATATATCAAGCTATATTTATCATAATCATCTATTGCATTGTAGTACTGCATGTGAGAAAACTGCAGCAGGCTGTTCTCATTCACTGTTCTTATTTATACCTAGAAAAAATAAGGCATGTAATCCACGTAATCGTGTTTGGATGAAACAAACACAGGACTCTAACAAAGGAAGCCGCTGTTAATGTCTCCTGGTTTGATTTGTTATGCTTTCCTTATAGAACTGCAGAAATATTGGTACATTTTTTTTGTACAAGGTCATATTACACAAACTGCCTCATCTTTGTTCTCCACCGACGCCAAAAATCAGTAACTGCAATCTACATTCTTCAGGACAAAATTACGTTCGTCATTTCAAGAACTTGCACCATTTTTTGGGGGGGTTGGGATTATAAAGTTTTTGGACCCTCATCTTGGTGCTAAAGCCACAACAATCTTTATCACTAGATTATTTCACAAGCTTGAAATTAAAAAGGACATGAGGACAAGAGGAGCCGGGATTCAAACCTCTGACCTTGTGGTTAAAGGACGACTGGCTCCGCCCACTGAGCCACAGCCGACCATTCTTGTAAACCACAACTTTAGGTACTTTTTAAGATAAAAATGTTACTAAAAACACATGTTATGCTTAGAACAAAAAACAAATGGATAAAGTTTGAACCAGTGACAGAATCTAACACATGCTGCTGGATTTATTTTGGGGATTTATGTTCATCCGTTTTCAAAAGACGTGACTTTAACCTCATGTCTATTTTTGGCTGCTGATCAAGAGGCAGACATCAGTGGGATGTAACATGTAAAGAATCTGTTTGAATAAGTACATGGGTGCTGGAGCAGAACTAACTACCTGACATTACAGGAGCGCGTATGTCAAGGTCCTTTTAACAGTTCAAATGTTAATTTATGATGTTTGTGAACCAATTTTGAAATGTTACATATAGATATTTTTATATAAATACGCAAATTACATTTTGACAGGTCAAAATTGATTTACGGAAATCTTTAATTATAATTATCATTGTTTCGCTTTTGCACTAGCAAGATATTACTCTATTGTTCATATAAGTCTATATTTTTACTCTATTGTCTTACTCTTCTGTTGTCATCTTTCATCAAACTCTGGCACAAGATTTTTTCTTCAGGATTAATGAAGTTCTCCCTTAAATACATTTAACTGCTTTGCAGAATAACGGCTACCATGAATATTATTTTCAATGGGATGTGATTTCATGAAAATCTTATGAATTATAACTTTAAATTGCTACACTTTGAAGCTTTATTTAAAGAAATGTACCAATCAAAAGATTATCGTTCATTTTCCACTTTTCCACTTTTCTCTCGGCTGAAACTGTCAATCTTCTTTCTGTTCGACTCCCAGTTCCTCTTCCTCTCCCGTTTGCCTGCATGTTTCTGTCTCTCTTCTTTCTGATACGCTTGCACACACACAGTATATATATACGCACACACACACAGTATATATATATACGCACACACACAGAGCAGACTGCTGTGCTGGGTTGGTTGGGTTTCTGAAAGCCTGTGGGGAGGCTTGTCAGCTCTCATTGGCTTTTGCAGCACACCCGTCTCCTTCTCGTCGTCCCTGTGTGCTACAGCATGCCTGTCACTGCCCACACACTCCATTCAGTGTGAGTGTTAGGTATATTCAGCTTTCTATCTGTGCTTGAATGCAGCACTGAGTGTGTGTGTGTGTGTGTGTGTGTGTGTGAACTGTTCCTTTATGTCTGTCACAGAAGTAGCAAGTGTGTGTGTGTACAGAAAAGATTGTGTGTTTTGGGGGCTGTGTGTGTGTGTGTGTGTGTGTGTGTGAGTGAAGTGATGCCTGTCAGTGCAGTAAGGTGTGTATGAGCAAATTAACCACACAGAGAGAGAGAGAGAGAGAGAGAGAGAGAGAGAGAGAGAGAGAGAGAGAGAGAGATAGCTGAGGCACGCTGGGTATTGCATCACATGAGCCCCGCAGAGACGGGAACAAAAAATGAGGATGTGGAAACAGATACGATTGGAGACTCGTACATGAAGTTGAAGAGCAACAGTGGAAACAGATAAGATTTACTCGAGCAAATGAATATGAATAAATATCCCAAAAGGGCTTTCATTCAATCTATAAAACAGATAGTTCTGGTCTTTGAGTAGAACCCCATTCTGAGCTGTTGTAAATCTACGAACACACAGCTGTGTCCGCGTTATATCAGTATTACTGCGTCAAACACATCGTTACAAAATGTCAGATTTTGTTGTTCATTTTTATTTACCGTTGTTGTTGTTGTTGTTGGTGGAAAGAGAAGGACAGGATAGAGGAGGAGGATAAAAACAAAGGACACGCTTGAATTAGTGAGAGAGCAATGGAGAAGCTGGAAAAGTGTCAAACACCTCGATGCCAGTAAAGAGGACTGCCTGTCAATCACTGTGTAGCCCCGCCCCTAAAGCATACCCTGCTTTATGGTCTGTTTGACTAGAGATTGAGACCATAAACTCATGTTTACAATGTTTACTGAGGGAATAAATCAAGAGAGAAGTAGAGTCATTTTCTCATAGACTTCTATACAACCAGAGGAGTCGCCCCCTGATGGACACTAGAGAGAATGCAAGTTTTAAGATACTTGAGCATTTGCTTCACTTTACAAAACCAGATTTGCCACCTAGACTTGACTAAATAAAGAAAGGACAAACATCTTTGTGCACATTGACCTTGGACTTGACTTCCACTGAGCTGTTAACATGCCAACACTGAACTCCTTTGAGAAGGCATTTCCATCAGTCAGTTCAACACCATCTTTATTCTGAGCATCTGTTGCACCATCTCTCCCCCTGGGTCAACTTGCTTCCCTGTAACAAGTGAGTGGTAGTATTTAACAAGGATACTTTACTTTTCTGCATCTTTGCTTATTATTCAGCAACACTTTACAATACGGTTCATATAAACATGAATAGTTTCACTAAAGGAACTCATTAATGAATCGTTAATGTATAGTTCTGATTTCAGGATTGTATAGTAGATAAATTACTGGAGAACAGAATGGGGGAGACTATATTAAAGCTTTGGTTGGTAATCTTGAGAAACTAGCAAGAACACTCCAGATTCGAATGATCATCCAACCAAAAAACCCAACGTAGCCATTATCATTATGAGAAAACTTAAGGACCTAAAGTGTTTTCTAAAGGTTTTTCCAGTTCATTGCCTTTTTTTCAGTTCCTCTAAGAGTCCCAGTTGTATAAATATGTGAATACAAATATTAAAGTAGATTGCGTTTAGAGTTATTGCCTTTCCACACAGCTCCACAATCAAACCTTGTAGCTTACGCAACCTAGTATGTACTGGATTCATCAATCAAAAGCATTTTACCATTTTGATTTCTTCTCTCATCTCGCAGATCTTTTAGATCTCTCCCTTTATTGGCAATGGGGCGTATTCCACATGAAGTGTTTTGAGCATTTCCAGTCACTCGCTGTGTAATTAGCTGCAGCTCCAGTAAATTACAAGCCGACGCCGTGCCGATTATGATCCTGAAATTTATGAGAATATATAAATCAAGTACGTAAAGGCTTATTTTATTATTTAATTATGTCCCATGATTAAAATGACTTAGTGTAGCATTGCCTCTTTTTAATCAGCAGGATCTTAAGTTATTCATGGAGCAATTCCTGTAAAATCTCGTTTGCTAGGATGAGATTTTAAGGTTTGGGGCGACATTTTGTGTGTGTTTGTGAATGCATCCTTTCCCTTCCTTCATCCATTCCATTTCCCATCTACGTGACGCAAACAGTTGAGGTCACGTGACTTCTGCATCCTTCAAGTCAGATGGGATCAGACTAATGAAAGGCAGCGAAGTGTGGAGTCAATCAAGTGGAGAAGCAGAGGGAGAAAAAAAATAAGGGATGAGGGAAAGCAGAGGAGGCTTAAAGTATTCTAACAGCAGGATTTATCCAGGAAAAGACCATGATGCCTCACTTCAGCTCCAAAACCTGAGTTGTACGACAAGTAAACGCTCTGCAAATCATTTGAATTCGCACTCGGGCATTTGGGAGAGAGCGATCGCATAGGAAGAAGAAACACGAAACACATTTGTCACAAACAGAGCAAATGAAACAATAGAGAGGAACCATGCAGTGAATGTCAACAAGAGGAGAGAGAATATGTTCACACACATATTTGTTTCTCAACCTCGGAGTTCATTCATCATTTTTTTCCTTCCTCTCTCGCTTTGTTTACCGACAGCACAGCGGCGCTCCAGTCGACGCCGTCGCCTCACAGCGTAAAAGGGCGCGAGTTCAAATCTGAAACAAGATGAGGCCTTTCTGTGTGGAGGCAGGCGAGTCTTAGATGTCAGTGTGAGTGTGTGTGGTTGTCTGATATCGGGTTAAATCTGGGCTTGTTTGCGTGAATAGCAATGCTCATATTTTGTACAATATGTGGGAAAAATAGAGTAACGCCCGTGTGGTTGTTTGGCGCCAACAAGTCTTGATGAAGTCGGTCCTAAAGTATTTTACCATGTGAGACGTTTGAAACTATTGTGAAATACTTTGTAAGGTTTAGGCAACAAAACTACTTAGTTAGGTTTAGGAAAAGATAGTTGTTTGGGTTATAATAACTATGGACGTGTGTATCTAGAGTACGCAAGTTTCGTGAGAAAAACATCAGCTTTGACTTCTCGGGATCGAACATCTGTCTCTTGGCTAATCACTGTCTGTTGGACCCATCCAACGCCACTCCCGTTCTCCATATGTCTATGGGGCGGCTGTGGTGTAGTGGAGAGCAAGGTAGTTCTCCAATCAGAGGGTCGGTGGTTGTACCTGCTTCGGCAGTCGATGTGTCCTTGGGCAAGACACTTAACCCCAAGTTTATGAAGGCTTGCCATCGGTGTGGACTGGATGATGAATGTTAGTTAGAGTCTGATGGTCATGGTAGCCTGTCATCAGTGTGTGAATGGGTGAATGATATGTAATATACTACTGATTGTAAGTCGCTTTGGAGAAAAGCGTCTGCTAAATGACTGTAATGTAATGTCTTTATACTTGTTCATTATTACGTGGATAACATATGAAACTATTTAGTGGGATATCTACAAATTAGGTCACATTGTTTTTCATTGGTATAGCTACGGACGCTGGATGCTAAATGGACTTGTACTTATGATTACCACAACGCTTTTCTAGTCTCAACCACTCAAAGTGCTTTTACACTACTCGTCATTCACCCATTTACACCCATTCATAAACGTATGGCAGGGGCTACCATGCAAGGTGCCACCTGCCCATCAGAACTGTCTTTCATCCATACCCATTCACACATCGATGGCACAGCCTTCCGGAGCAACATGGGGTTAAGTGTCTTTCCCAAGGTAACGTCGAAATGGGATCGAACCACCAATGTTCTGATTGGGAGACGACCCACTCTACCTTCTGAGCCACAGTCGCCCCAAATGAGACGCCAAGTAAACTGCTTCCTGGGAGAGTTTGTCTGTGGATGTGCCCTCTCATGGGGGTTCGTGTCAGAGACCTGAATGTAGAGACAGCGTGATGCAACGTGTTGTGGCCCTCTTTTTCCTCTCATTACAAACACATGCGTCAATTCCTTTTAGGCTCTGAAAGTCATGTTTTCTTCTCTACGTGCCAAACACTCAACCGCCTACACAAATGCAACACACACACACACACACACACACACACACACACACACACACACACACACACACACACACACACACACACACACACACACACACACACACACACACACACACATACTGACTACAGCTGTGGAAGATAGAATGGTTGTGTTTCCATCTGTCAAGAGACTTTTATGCAAATGTCATGACATGTAAAAAAATAAAGTGATTATTTTGATCATTTTGAAGTGTATAAATATGCTTCCGGAATGGATGAAAAAAAAAAACTTTGAAAACTTATTGAAAAAATGAACGGCATTTATGAGAAAAAGTCCTAAAGAGTACTAAGTGTCTATGTTAAAAGTTTTTTTCAGATGTCTAGGTTATTGTCTCGACAACATTTCAATCTAACATCAGTTACATAACCAAGACATCTGGAAAACAAAATGCAAGCAACATTTCTAAAAGCTCACTATTCAAGTGCAGTTTTAACAGACGCCTCTAGACATTTTTTTTAGCTGATTACCAACAAGTAAACTAGCAGCTCTTTAGATAAAGACTGATATAAGGTGCTCTGATATAAAAACATATGCCGACATTTCTAGCAGCAGGACATTGTCAAAAACTGAATATGAATAATGAAGAGTACCTGGAACTACTTTTCCTGTTTCTGAAAATACGCCGATGTTCAGCAAGAGACCGTGTCACAAAAAATGTCCTCACAATGGAAGACTTTTCATACAGACAATATAGTAATTATAACATGAGCTGACATGAACACCGGCAGCATTGAACGGAAATGTCAGTCCGACCTTGTGCTTTTCAAACGTCAAATTTTTGCCGGAAGTTTCTCTTATTCATTGGCTGAGAAAAATGTGAGATTCAATATGTCATTAACGTTGTGTTATACCTAATGTGCAGTCAGTTCAACTTAAACTGATATAAAGGGAACGAGCTTAGCAGAGATCCAACTGCAATCCCAGCTTTTGATTCATTATTTGGTGTCTTTAAGCACATTTTTAAATGCAAAAACTAAATATGTAGTAGAATCTATTATATTGAATTTAATTTAATATTTATAGAAAGATACATAGCCATGCAGAAATACACTTAATCTGTCTGAACAATGGATTTAAACCCAACTAAAGTTTATTTCTTAAAAGAATATCCAAAAGCAGAGTGCAGGATCTGCATTTTAAGGAATTATATCGCTTTCATGGCATGATTTCTCTTTATAGATATACAGCCTTTAAGCTTTAAACCAACTATTTTCAAATTCCATACTTGCTACTTTGTATTTTAAGAACAGAGTGGTTCAATCTTCCAAAAACTGACTTTTTCAGTCATTTCGTTTCCATCTTTTTGCAAAACCTCTTGTAGATACAGGACATTGTTTCCCCGTCTTTCCAACCTTGGAGACATTTGGTCCGAGCTCTTGGTAGAGTACACCATCTCAAGCATTCATGTATGCGAAGAATCCCAGAGAGACCGTTTCCTCCATCCATTATCCATTGCTCCCACTCCGCACCTCCTCTCAGCTGTTATTACAGCAAAGAGTCGATACTCTATTTTCACCCCGTCTCGTACAAACGGCCACCGATCACATCATCACCTCCTCAGTCTTCCCCCGGAAATATATTCCCGCTATTTGCTCCTCGATCCGTCTCGCTCTCTTCCTCACTTACCGTCTTCCCCCTCCCCCCCCGTGTCTCCTTCATGACTTCAGGTGTCATGATTAGCGGCGCCATATGGCACGCGGCGCTGTAAAACGTGACGAACGCGAAACAGATGGATGACTCACCATATGTTAGCTGACACGGCCTTTTTGGTGTTTGTGTGTATAACTCAGCCTCTGTTTGTGTGTGTTTGTGTATATGTGTGTGTGTGTGTGTGTGTGTGTGTGTCAGTCTATCAGATGCCCTAAACAATTGTTCGGTTTCCTATCAGTCGGCTCAAGGGCACAACCTTGCCATTTAACGCCTTTTTGCGACACCTCGCCTCCAGAAATATCACGCTAAAGTAAAAAAACATGTGTGTGTGGGTATGTGTGGAGCGAATAAGTTAAGATATTGCAGAAGAAATGACTCAATCTGTACTATTTTTCCATGTCAACACACATAAATAATTGAAAAATAAGCACTAAATGAAAAAGTTCAAGTCTCTGAGTGTGTTAAGTGAAGAGTCACACATATATCTTTACTATACAGAGGGATTTGTCGCTCCTACATTTATCCTTTTTAGGCTAAATGTCAATTTCACCATATTGCCCTTCCTCACATGGAACTTTGCTTTTTTTTTTTTTTTTTTCATTTCCCTCCTGCAAAAGTTTCCTCCCTGCAGGCCGAGGAAAGTTCCACCTGGCGTCCAATACACTAATGTGCAAGAATGCTAATGTGTTTTTAAAAAAAATTAATTATTACTCATCTCGTGTGGATTAGAGAGGGAGAAATGGGTTTTTTTCTCCTCCCTGAAGCATGATTCCTGCTGTTCATGTAGATTAGGGTTGTAATGACGTACGTGCCTCAGTGTTTTGTGTGCTTCATTCATCACCACACACGTTTCAAGCAGTTGTGAATGTATATATGTACATTTCCCTCAAGTACTGTACTTAAGTACAGTTTAAGGGTACTTGTACATTACTTTATACAAATACATGTTTTACCACACATCTCAGAGGTACATATTGTACATTTTCTCCAGTTCTAAAGAGTGAAGCCAATGTGGAAGTGTTTTAAACTTGCATTCTCTCTACTGACCAGCAGGGGGCGACTCCACTGGTTGCTTCACACTCCGGGGACTTGATGAATAAACAATATGAAAATGCAAAACACTGCCTTTTAGCTCTGTTTTTGGTCCCTACCTCTCTCCTGAATTAAATATATAATATCTATACATATACACACACATCCTTACATTTCCTACCCCATTAATTATCTCACAACCCCTCAGATTAATCTCTTGACCCTTGAAGCCTCGAGATCCACATTTTGGCCGTCGCCATTTTGTTTTTTTGCAACCAGAAGCGAGACGAGAGAGAAGTGAAACCGAATGCTGAATAAGACTCAAAAAACATTGTGAAAGGTTAATGTTGTGAAAATAAGTCACAGATAAATTCCAGACTGGACAAACGTCTTGATAGTGACCTGTCAATCACGAGGAAGTCCCGCCCTTGGGAGGGGTTTGGCATACATGGGAGTGTTGACATCCTGAATAATCAATGCATTTGTGTCCACATGTTTGTCAACACTCTAGGCGTTGTCTGCACACGTCACCATCAAATCTCGTTTTTTTTTCATTTCCTTCTCGTCTCGGCTCCGCCTTCAAGCGGCCTCTGATCTCCCCGATGTGTCTCATCATCATATCTCTGAGCCCTCGCTGGTTTCACAGCGGTGCACTTTACAGCTTTCTCCTCCTGCTATGTTTCTAACGACGCTGCTGTCAAACTGGGTGACGCAGCGTTCAACAGACCCAGACTGTTTTCCACTTTGTTTCTACGCAACTCATTTGTCTCAACACAATTCGGAGACAGAGGTCCTTTTATGCCGACTGTCAAAGCATGAAGAGCTGGCTGCGCACATTTGCTTGTTTGCAAAAGACAAGTGTTGACACGTTAAATGTATATTCGGTCATTGTGATAACATGCAAGAGCGAAGCAACGTTGTCTTTTGGCATGTGACAGTTGCTAAAAGGCTATAATCACTTTTTGTTAGCGTTGGTTCACAGTGAGACGTGCTCTTTCTGTATACTGAATGTTTGTGTCTGCACCAAAAACCCTTAATAGCACCATGTCAGTGTCTTTAAATTGAGGTTTATCGTTTCGAAATTGGCTTTCAAAGCACGAGCTCAAAATGAAACGCCTCTTGCCTTTATTTTAAGGGTAATATAAGTAAACATCGGTTGGCAATTGAGTCAAAAGGACATAATTGCTAGTCAGCTGTGGAATTATTCCACAGCTGACTAGTGGTTTTTGCATTCTAACACCATACTGTATTGAAGAAGACTTGAAACTAGAGATTGAGACCATAAACTCATGTTTACAATGTTTACTGAGGGAATAAATCAAGAGAGAAGTAGAGTCATTTTCTCATAGACTTCTATACAACCAGAGGAGTCGCCCCCTGATGGACAGTAGAGAAAATGCAGGTTTAAATATTCACTTTTCAGAACCTCCCGAGTCCAACAGGCAAGAGCAAGACCTTTCTCACATGCTTTGTAAAAGACTAAACCCCTACTCACACGTTCCTTCATGAGCATGCTGCCCCAATAACTTCTGTGCTGCTTTCCTCCTATTCTTAGACACTACTCTCCTAATTAGGTATGTGGCATAGAGTGTTGCCCCCCGGTCGGACATCGGTCACACGGCCTCGCCAGGAGTCCGCTGTTAATCATGACTGTTAATCAGCTTTGGGGGGGGAAACCCTCACACATGTAGAGACGTCCACAGGTGTTCACTGACAGCTCACACAGAAACCCTCGGGGGTCGCTGTGATACCTGCACATTAACATATGGGCATACGAGTGACCGCACAGGCTGTGGGCAGCGAGAGGAGGCCCGGGGTACACACACACACACACACACACACACACACACACACACACACACACACAACACACACACACACACACACAGTCTAACACCATTCCTCGTCTCTGGAGTGTCACCTGATCAGATTGTGTGACGCACTGAGGGCTTCATGAAAATCGGTCTCTCACTCTCACTCTCACTCTCTCACCTGTCTCTCTATCTCGAGTCCTTTCCTGTCCCTCTTCCCATCAGTGTTTTCTTAGCTGCTCTCCTATATTTATTTCTCCCCCGAGTACCCTCCACTGCTCTTCTTCTTCTGCATTTCCTCCCCATGTTATTTCTGTAGCTCACCCTGACATAAAGCAGCCACACAGGAAGTCCTAAGACAGCAAGTCCGAATCTTTGATCAGAGGTCACGAAACAATTTTGCTGGTGAAGATCTAAAACGGAGATAAAGGAAAAACAGTGACTACTGGATGACATTTTGTCAGGTGGTCAGAAATGTGTCTGCAGGATCTATAAATCATGGATGTTAAAAAGTTTGACTTCCAAGTATAAAATTACACAGATCTTTCGCACTAGCGTTTCCTTTAACCTCAACTTCCAGCACTGGGTCCAGACTGTATAGAAGAAGTGGATGATGTCATCGTGACATCACCCATTGGTTTGTGGACTGCTGTTTTGAGGGCCTGGAGTTTGGCAATCTTTTGAAGTGCTTGCCCTTTTTCCAACTAGTTTCCAATGACGGCTTCTCAGAAGTTTCTGTCTAACAAGTTTGCATATACATACATATATATACTGTATATATATTATATTACAAACCTACTATGGCTGCTATGAAAGAGCCGACATCTGGAGGGAAAAAGTAATGGAAGGGTTCATGCTGAAATGAAAAGAACTGCGTTTATGTATCCACTCCAGTTGAAATTACCTTTGTGTTAAAGCAAATAACCTATTGAGGGTTGGCGGGGCTAATAAACTGAATAATGTCACTCCGTCCCCTCCTGCTCTCCGTTACCAGACGTTATTATACACCGAGGGCTCCATTAAACTCATACTGCAAACTAAGCTTCACTCTAAAAGGCCACCGCACAGCCCAAAACAAGTTCTCTCCCACATAATGCACCCTCAACCACATGGTGATAAAAAGGAAATTGAATGACATTAAAAGCTGCAATGTGTGAATCTGAGCGATGACAACAAAGATCCATTTGTTGTAATCGCACATTTTAGAGCAGTCACTTGGGGAACAGGTTTCAAAAGCAGTTTGTTGGTGTGGTGCTTATTGGGAAAACACATTCTGCTAAGCCTATTACAATGTAGATATTTTATTTCATAATTATTTTAAGTGCCGGCATTAATTTCCTCTGGGTTGATAAAAATCATTTCAGAACGGAGCGGATTTAATCGCCGTGGTCTTGCTGGTTTATGACGCTTTCGCTGCACAAACGTTGCAGTCGTAAAGATGACCCAACTGCCACATGCAGACGCCAAACTGGTTACAACTTTGAGACCTTTAAGGCACTCTGTCGTGAATTGTTCACTGCTGTTGGTGTTGCAATAAAACATGATGCAGCAAAGTTTCATAAAGCTAGAAGTTCACTGAGAACATAACATAATTACATTGTGGAAAACAGATGTGCCCTGTGTGTCATACTTTACCCGTGTGAGGCACCTCTTTGGCTTCACACGTGTTATAAAATGGTATTAAATCGATGGCTCGCGGTAGCTTATATACCCTACTATTAGTTTCCACTTGACTGACTGTTGCTCCTCTTTTGAAACAGTATTTTTTTTGGTGTATGTTCTGCTCTACTCTGGTTGGTTCCATATTGGGAAACTGAGTAATTTTGGCTTTTAGCATTTGTGACAATCATGTTATATTCTAAATATATGACTGTGATTACCAGTAGGTGACTGTGAAACTTACAAATCGGCTCCTAGAGGAAATTTATGACAGCTTAGTGGGAAAAATTGAAATAGGCGTCAACAAACCAGTGGCAATATGTCTACAAAAATTCAATAAATTCAGCGAATTAACATGGATATATTACATTACAAGTACGAAACAATAAAAAAAATAGCTAATTTAGAACTAATTTCCATTCATCCAGTTATTTACCACGATACCATTTGAGAGAAACCATCTCGGATTTTTGTTACTTAAACCTAACCAGGTACTTTTGTCAAGTTTTTGTTTTGTTTCAAATTTTTACTCATTTTAGGCCCAACCATGATACATTTTTATATAACCTAACCTAGTAGTTTTTGTAACATTTAATGTATCGTTTCATTTTACAACATTAACCACGCCTGTTTAAAACTGCAATCTAAATCCGGAGGGGGAACAAAATGCTTCTTTCGCGTGTCTGTTGTGGGAAGGTCTATAGGTTAGTCGTTATGTTCTTAGCCCTGCAAGCAGATCTTGATAAATTTCAGATCCAATTTATTTCACTCCGAAATGTATCAGTTTTCCAATAGTGGTGTTTCCTGGTCTCTAGGTTGAATCTACCTGGATCCCATTGGGGTCTTCTCCAGATTCCACCCCAGCTGCTTTCTACAGCATCTTCAGCCACCTCTATCTCAAGTGTCCATGCAGTCTAAACTGTGACCTCGTCAGCTTGAAAAAAAACCCCCCCCAAAAAAACTACATTTTAAAGCTTTCATTTATTTCTCGACTGTGTATCCGGTTACCCAGCCCTCCTGCCTTTGCCCACCAGTTTCCTGAAGAATCTCAGTTGCCTTCAGTCTTCACTCTTTCTGGTCTCCTGTGAATCCAACTGACCTTCTCCATTTACCTCCGATCCCTCCACTCCACTAAGTGACTCCCAAGTTTCCTTCACATTTCACCTGCCATGGTCACTTTGGATCTGATTTCCTGTCAGTATGGGACTTCCTTGGCCTCTCTGGAACTCTGTTAGCTATCTTATAAGTGATTTTTCAAAGAGATATGTCAAAGAGCTGATTTCCAAAACACTCTGATAGCTGACAGACGCTGCTAATTGACATTCAACCCAATAAGACCCTCTAACTCTTGCCCCCAAAATGAACCTTTTACTCTTATCTATAACTGTACCTTTATTACTTTCATTACTAACAATTTCAGCTATGAAAAGCACCCCAACGTTTAACTTGGTGCACCCATCTACTCTGCAGCAGTTATCTGGATATAGATATGGTCATGCTTTTGAATTCAGCTGAAAATCGTTGTTACAATCGACCACACTGCAGAGCTCTTCAGTGCCAAATAGCTTTCCTATTCCAGCACAATAGGGCAGTAGCTCTTATCCTCTTTGCACAGAATAGTATCCTGTTGGTCCCTTTATCCCTGTGCTATCTGTATCAGTGGGCTGGTTGGCAGATGGTAGAGATGCTTCTGTCCCCGTGTGGGCTTTATCTTCATTTACACCGCACTCTGAAGTCTCCACATTTATCCAAACAAAGAGGCCTTCAAATTCATTACCAATGGATTTTAGCTAACCATCTTTGCCAAGTTCTAAATAAAGTATTAACATGGAATTTGCCAAAGAATGAAGTTTGAGGATAGCTGTTTATAGCATTTACTTATAAATCAGGAACATTCATAGGCTGTAATCCAACTTGCAGTCTTTCCTTTCTAAGAACAGGGCGTTCGTGTAGAGTTTACTTGGAGTATATTGAGACACAGTATGAAAGATCAGCCGAACAATACATACAGTTCAAGTACAAATTACGCAGTGAACATGCAAATGCATAATAATGCTACCATGTGGGTCCTTATGTCATCTTTTCAGGAGTAAAGAAAAATCATCTATGATTCCATATGTAGCTTGTCAGACTTTATTCCAACTTTGAGTTGATTTTTTTAGAATGCCGAGGGTCGCAACATTTTTATAACTCTTGAAGTAACAAATTAAATGTGGAAATGACCTTAATTGATTTGTCAAGTTTTATTCTCAAAGAGCAGAAATAATGTATTTCTGTCACAGACAGTATAGGCTTATAAACTACAAAAAGACCATGCTGTGTCATAATTGCAGAGTAATATAGAATAATACATGTTCTATCAGTTTACCGTTTTGACAGTTTGTATGCTAAAAATGTCTCTGCTTTCAAGCTTTTGGGGACAATATTCAACACATGCACACAAACGTTTTCTTGATTAAGGTCTACAAATGCTAAATTAAATTAATCATCCAGGTTATTGTTAAAACTACATAGTAATTCTTAATTTGAGTACTGCTTTCTTTTCTTATTGCAATGAGTGCAGTTTGTTTCCACCGTTGCATTTCTTTCTGCAGTGATGCTCATTAAGCAGAGATTAATAGATCCTCGAGACTACAGCACAATAATCAATTATTCAAATTGAAAGAGGACATTTGTTTCATTTATTTCTTCTATTAGTCTTGATTTGCAAATATTATCATAATTTCTTGGGCAATCATAATTCCAAGTAGTTTAAATTAAATCAACAATAAGATCCACAAATAGTCAAATGTACTTTTTTAAATTAGGTTTTAAAGATGAAATAAAATGATTATCTATAAAAAAAAAAAAATCAAGTCCTATTAATGGGGTAACAAGTACTTTTACTAGAGACTGAATGTTATATTTAAGATAAGATAGAAACTAATATGTTTTTCTGAGTATTGTCAGGATTTAATGAGGCTGTGGATACATAACACAGACGGGTCTGAGTCTAATAGTGTTTATATGGAGGGTGCTTTGAGTCTGATTTGCTCTCATCTCCAGACCGCATGGAGAGATTGAATGTTTTGGATAATGTTGCACTCCAAGGCTCTGCTGGTAATTACCTTCCTGACTGCAGCTCTTTTTTTCCCCCTTTCATTTGAAACAGGGAAATACTTCATGATGGAAGGAGCAGAGGCGCATAAAAAAAAAGAAAAAAGAAGTCAGGTCGATACTGCATTTCAAAAGTTCTTCGAGGTGATGTGTTCTCCTCTTGCAGTTAGGTACACTGTAGCCCCACATCCCGGAAAAGCCCACTGTTGGTGTTTTCAAAAAAGTGCAAGAAAATTGAGAGATTTGTGAAGTCATAACAAAACCAGGCAGTAGTGGTCAAAATTAACTTTACATAGTTTCACGCCAGGATCAAGGGATGGCAAATCGGTGGGATGGCAACACATTGATCCATAGTAAAATATCTAAACAAACTGTTCGATTCCAATGAATTTTGGTACTGATTTTCATGGTCTCCAGAGGATGAATCCTTTAATTTCGGTGATTCCCCGTCTATTCCTCGAGTACTGTACCACCAGCAGATCAAGGTTTTCAAATGTCCAGTGAAATATCTCAACATGGATGAATTGGTACAATGTTTGGTGCAGACATTCATGGCCCCCAGAGGATTAATCCTCATGACTTTCAATGATTTTTCCATAAGAGTGACCATGATATTTGACATACATGGTTTTGAGTTAAATGGCGCGACAACATTGGCTAGTTTTCCATTAGGTTGATTCAGACATTCGTGTTCCCTGCAGGATGACTTGTAGTATCTTTTTGTGATATTCCCATGTTTTTTGTTTATGACATCCCCACCAGGCTGAATAGATTTGCCTGCTCACAGTTGATTTCCTGTCAACACGCTCTCTTTCTCTAAGAGTGACTTCAGGACAAATCTGGATCCAACTGAGACCTAATTAGGAAAAAATTGTAGCAGTAGACTTGGCTAACTACAAGGATAAGGTTAGGACCTTTTTGATAAAAAATGATTGATTAAAAAAAGCAAAACACAGCATTATTAGAGATTTGGAAAAATAACTCTACTGTAACATTTCGTTTTCTTTGGCAGTCATATACTCCTAACCAGCAGTGAGTCAGTTTTAACAGCGCAGATTTATGATGCCGCTTCGTTACATTCATGTCACTGCAACCTCAGAACCCTTTGTTGCTTTGTCTGTTTTATAGATGGAAGATTTGGTTTAACTGAATTAGGAAATCGAACTCTGATCATGCTGACTTGGGTCACAGTGATATAAAAGCCGCTGTGACCTATGGTGTCCATCCGACTCCAAAAGCTCCAAATCTTGGCTCAGTTTTACTTCTTCTCAAATGCCTGCTATGGGGGTTGGTGTGTTATTATTTCAACAGGCAGAGCACGAGTAGCACTGCCAATGCGATGCCATTTAAAGTTTGACATCTAACCCTTTTGTTCTTCTTCTGTTACACTGAGATATTTCTGTTTGCTGGATCTTCTTCTTCACGTCTTATTCAGCTAAAAGGTTTTATATACACGACATCAAGAGCATTAATATAGCAGCAAACAACTAATTGCAATGTCTATATATAGGGGAGTAATATCTTCCTGAGCTGAGAATGAAGACAATCTCCCTCTTTGTGTGTTTATCCAAGCTTCTCTGTTCTTTGTGTTGATAAATGATAGAGCATTTAAGTCCAAGAGTGCGTTCCCCACTGGCCGACAGACGCCATTTTTAAAACCCACCCTCCGGTCCCTCCCAAGGTTTAGCACCGTTTGCTCTGTCAGCACTGTTGTCGTTGTTTGCACTGTTCTTGTAGTTAGCATCTTTAGCTGTATACTCAATACCACGAGAACGTTTCCTTTTTACTTCGTTAATCTACTATTGTCTAAAACTGCTCTTCAGGTAAAGACATGTCTGCGGATTTCTTTCATTTTAAAAAGGTTTACTACATTTACCTGCATTCTGTCAGAAACTTTACCAGATTTAGCTTTAATATACTGGGTTGTGACATTTCCCAGGCACTGTGTTCTGTCATTGTCCACCACCTTGGTCCAGACAAACAATGTTTGGATGAATGAATGATTGATTGGATGAGTAACTTTCTTGCGGCAGTATGAGAATGACATTTCTATTTTTTCAGAAAACGGTCTTGAGAACTATTCATTGGATTGCTGTGACATTTGGTCCAGATAACCATGTTCCCCTAAGGATGAATTGCAATAACTTTGGTGATCTCTAATAGCATGCTAAACTAAGATGGTGAACATTATACCTGCTTAATATTAAACAGGCATATTCCCCACCAGCACCGTCAGCAACTTCAGTAATTGCCAAATAGATTTTACTTGCCGTGATTTAGCCCCGACTCTCTTTTCCTTTCCTTTCCCTTCTCTGTGCTTTCTCAAATGCCACCCCCTCCATCAATATTCAGACCCTGTCATGGGCAGCTTAGCCATGCAGTCAGAGTGACAACTTGCTTAAGCCTCCAGAAAATAACAGAGTGATACTTGGGAACAATCCAACAACTAATACCTCTCAGACCGTTCAAGTCCAAATAAAGTCAAGAGTCACCTTGGACAAAGGAATGTGATTCCGCTGATGAAAATAAACCTTGGTTCGACAGATCTCACTATTCTATGAATATATAACTAAGAGGAAAGACAAGATGCCAAGGTTTTTTTTTTTCCTCTCTTTTTAACGGGCTACTCTGACAGACAATGGTCTGGAATATGAGACACCGGGGGATGCTGGTGTTGTCATGACAACCCTCCCGGAGCCGAAACTATGGTCTGGTTGGCTCCCTGGATGGTGGCTGTCATCCAGGAGGTAGATTACGTACCAGCTGTTTGAATCGTTTTGGGACTTTACCAGAACAATGTCAAAGTTGTAATTATGGCTCTTCCTCTTTATTTCCATCTCTCACACTCACCCGACCGTTTCCTGAGATGCTTCCAGTGCTTGACGTTTATGTGCGTGTTATGTGTTTGTTGTCACCTCCCTGTGGGCTTGCAGTAATTAGGAAAATTTGGAAGGAGGCAGAAGATTTATTGCCCCGCAGAGACAGAGAGGACGTGAGCCAGTAAATTACTTGAAGACTTCACCTGTTCGCAAATCACACAAGACCTATCTTTAGAAAACATGCTCTCACTCACACGGTCCCGAAATAGACCTGAAACAAACAAACATTCTCAATTCAACTCATCACATAGTGACGCACCTTGGTGTCGCTTTCTAACGCACTGGGTAGCTCAGCGCACAGTGGCAGTAAACATGTGGTTAATGGTGTAAATTCAAAGCAAAATAGTTGGTTAGGTTTAGGTAAAAAAAAAAAACATCATGGTTGGGCTTCAAATAACTAATGTATGTTACATACATTTGGAATACACACCACAAAAGTAACTTTAAAATAACTCAACACCGGTCTCCTGGCTGAAAGTCTCGTGTTTGTTTCTCCAACAAAGAAGGTGCAAATATTTCAGCCATTAATCAACTTTCTGTATAAAGAGTGGAAGTAGAGTAGAGATGAGGATTTAAAGAAAGATTTGTCGTGTTTTTACACACTTCCATTATTATCTGAAACTAGCTAGAAACCTGAAAAAACTTACTGATAAAGTAGAATGTTGTAAAAAAGTAAGTAAATTTACCTGAATATTCTGTAGAAAAGTCTATTCAGAGATTTCTTTACCATTTAATATGTCTATCTTTGGGGATTTTAATAGTTTTATTATTCATCTGAGCTGTGTATGTGTCCTTTAATAGGATTAATAAGATAATGTGATTGAAAGTAACTTGACAACGTAAGCAATAACCCCAATCCCCAAGAGTCAATTGTTGATGTATGGAAATTGTTATATTTAATTACATTTTGCTATTGTTCTTAAAAGGAACATTTGGCCCTTATGGTAAATATGCAACTACATCCAGCAGATGGTTAGCTTAGCTTAGCATTAAGACAGGAAAAAGCTAGCCTAGCTCAACACAACATGTTGTTGGTGTTTTTTGTAGGGAAACAAAAGTAGATAACACTGTTACAAAAAAATGGTTACCTTTTAAAAAGGCCAGGATACCTTTTCCCTTGGTTTCCAGTCTTTATGCTAAGCTAAGCTAATTGGCTGTAACTTCATATTAACTTCACAGATAATGGTACCTTTTTCTCTACTCTAACTTTTGTTATAGTATATATATTTTTGTGAATTGGTACTTGTACTTCAAGTAGCAAGTTGACCATATGCAATTTTCAACTGGCCATTGGCTTCGGGCTTTTTAAGCCATCTGACAATCTCTACATACAGCTACTCTCAACCAAACGTGCAGCTCAAAGAGTGAATAACGTAGATTCCTCCTCTTTGGGGTAATTGGTGTAATTGCTCTCTCTCTGGTAACTGTGCTATTATTACAGCAGGGAGAGGAGGACTGTTGGGAGAGAGGTGTGGAGTGGAAACATAGGAAGCATCGAGATGACAAGAGGGGAGCTATTTGTGTGGGATTGCTGCACAAGAGGTTGCTCTTCTTTGTGCCATTTCGCTCTAACAGCCAAATTGTACTGAATAATACCTGCTGGAAAATGTGGGAAATGACCATGTTTTTACATTTCTGCAGCGGACAAGTGACATCGTTTTCAACCTTTTTAACCAGGCAGGTTGACTTAGAATATATTCAAGTTTTTTAGCCGTGGCCTGTAGCAACATGACGCATATGCAGTGAATGCAAATGCTTGCAAATGTTTTGCCCATACGGTATTCAAAGTAAGTGAGTAGTTTTCTCAGTTGATTCTTGTGATTTTCTCCTCCAAATTTTGACAAAAAGAACTTGATCGTTTCTAATCTTTTCTTAAAATTGTGCGTAAAAGATAGCACCTAAAGTAATGCAAGATGCTCAGACACTTTAAGGGGCAGTTAGAACAGCACTTTCTGGACCAGGACTGGGTCTATGGTAGACCTTTGTCAAAGTGCACTTCGATTTGGACCTGAGGTAGCTTGCTCCTCAATTCAAGTTGGTTCTCCAGCTGCGCATTGATGCTGCAAACATCCTGTTACATCTCATCCCAGCAGCCCACAGCAGTAACTGATGGAGTCAGGTTCACTGAACCATCTCCAGCCGAAACTGTGATTCACTGGACCAGCTGATGCTTTGCCACTCTTAATCTATTCATCTGGTTTTGCTTATCGGAGATTCTTAAATCAGCTTGAGTACCAACACTGCATCATGTCTTTATCATGCTTTATACTCTGTTTATGCAGCTCATTGGGCGGAGCTGTTTAGCACATAGACTGTATATAAGAAGTAGACGTAGTCACCATGATAATCACCCATTGTTTTTTCTTAACTGCCGTTTTGAAGTCTTGAGTTTGGCATTTTTGACACGAGAAGGTGGCACTAATTTCAACTCCCAGACCAGACAACAGCGTGGTAGTGACCTGTCATTCACAAGGTAGCCACGCCCTAAAGCATACCCTGCTTTATGGTCTGTTTGACTCTAAATGGAGCATCATTTACTAAATGAACATCATGCTGTATTGAAGAAGACTTGAAACTAGAGATTGAGACCATAAACTCATGTTTACAATGTTTACTGAGGGAATAATTCAAATGAGAAGTAGAGTCATTTTCTCATAGACTTCGGTACAATTTTTTTGCAACCAGAGGCGTCTCTCCCTGATGGCCAATAGAAAGAATGCAGGTTTGCGGCTCTTTAGCTTTGGCTTCACTTTATCGAACCCGGTGTACCGGCTGTTTTCACAAACCAGGAGACGGTTAAGATTTCATTAATGAAGCTATCAAACGAGCAAACGGTCACGTGTTGCCATTATGATGTTCACGCCAACAAACTGGGAGCTGGAAATTTAATTAGCGCTAAAGGACAACAGGAGTCGAGGAAAAGCACAAAGGATAAAGTCAAAGGGTCAAAAGGGAGACACGAAGAACCGGAGGATTTAGTTGAAGCCGAGGCTTAAATGAATATAATTATGTGGTGGTAATGGGCCTGCTCTGGCCTCACTTCCAGGCTAATTCAATTTGAAGAATGAGGAGAGGACATGAGTGTGAAAGCAGCAGAGGTGAGAGAGATGTGTGTGTGTGAGTGCGGAGGGTGGAGCGTGGCTGAGGCAACTTTTGGTGTGTGTTTAAGGGTTTGTGTGCTAAATAGAGTGAGAAAGTGAGGGTGAGTGAGTGCAAACCGTGTCCACGACGGATTTGTTTGAGAGCAGGGTGACCGAGCCGACCTGGAAAGGATTAAGGGATAAATATGTGTTTGAGAGAGATGAGTGAAGTGGTGGAGAATGAGATAATGGACCGATACTGGGCATGAGTTTCCGTAACGTGTAGCAGAAATATCCAATCAAACTCCAAGACATGAAGACAACATCTGCTTATATCTCTCACCTCACCCCAATTATAATTAACCTGAAATGTATGAGGTAAGAGGTTCGGGACAAGGTGAGCATAGACACAAACAAGTTACAGGTACGCATGCTAATTAACACATTTATGGATATAGAAAAAAATCCATGCATACACAAGGGATATACTAAGGATTCAGTATAGGCTTTTGAGAAAAAAAGAAAAAGCTGGATGTATATAGACAAATAACACTGCCAAAATGGAATGCAGATGAGCAACGTGTTCTGTGGACATACAAAGGGAGTAAGGGAATTGATTCCAGCTGCTCTCAGCAGCTCAGGGCTTCTTGCAAGGTCTGTCCAGAACCTGTTCACAGGACTCGTAATGCTAAAATGCCCAAATTGTGCCTGTTGCTCTTAGGCCCTTACACACCAGGGGAGTTTCATTTGCATGTCAATATATGCATCCAAACTGTTGTTTTTGTCATGAGTACTTTCACAGAGAAGGTGAAAACTATGCAGCAATAAAGGGGCGCATTGTTTTTGGTGGACTTTTCTGAGCTTTCCCACTGCGAATAAAGGCATCAACCAATCACTGTACACCTAGGCTTTGTTGACCGAACAAAAACGGCGAATTTATTACGACTTTCAGCCTTGACAAAGGCAATGCATACCAAATACACTCCTCCCTTTCTTACCTTTCACAATAAAAGCCCCAGAGATATACACTGCATACCAGACTGAACTCAAATTGACTTTCATTTGTGTGCTTTGCTAAAATAAAACTTAATATAAACACATATAGTAGTTTAAGCTATACAACAAGGTACCTCAGACAGACTGTCAGACTGCTGCTCTGGGCCAATAGGATCCCTGTATTTGTTCTTCTGCCTGCACAAGAACCCTTTTGGAAACCTTGATACATATTGCACATTAATATGCAGAGAATAGCATTAACATACAGTACACTCACATATTAATATGTCTTAATAGCTTTGTGACCTACAGCATTAACATATGGGCATACGAGATTAATATGAATGCAGACACACAAACACTCTGTCACTAGCTAAGAGCCACACTGAATACCAATGACTACTTGTGCCCCGCGGACACAAAACAATCATTAAGGGTGAAGGAAGGACACACACACACACACACACACACACACACACACACACACACACACACACACACACACACACACACACACACACACACACACTTTGTAGTGTTTGGCAAAGCAGCCCTGAAGAACACATCTATCATTGTTCTCTGCTGTCGGAGGGGCAATGCATAGAGAGACAGATGGACAGTTTCTTCAAAAAATACAAACAGCAAACGTGTGCACACACACCTGATCAGTCAACTCTCAATGACAAGTCAACGCACACATGAATATAAGAAGTCTAAACATAGAGTAGACTGGATTAGTAGCGGGATCATTTCCGAGCAGGCAATGACATTTTGTATGGGTGTTCACCTAATCAGAGTGAGTGTGTCTGGAAGAGTGTGTGAGACAGAAAGTATGCATGAGTTTTGCCATTGAAGAGCTGCTTGTCTTTGAGCATGACAAGAAATACTACAAATTTTTTTTTTTTGCTTTTTGATCTGGAAATAACCCAAGAGATTGAAAGAGTAAAAGATGAGAAGTTGAAGGTTACAGTGTGAGAAGCATGAAAACAGGGAAACTGGGACGAGGCGGATTAAAATACTTACCAAGAATGCTACAGGTACTCTGCAAGGAAAACAGTCCTGACGGAATCTTTCTTACAATAGTTGTTATTTAAAGGGGAGTTACTCAACACATTTGTTAGAATTTAATCTAATCGAGTTCTGACTAAAGTTGTGATAAATATATAACATCACTAATAATTTAGGAGTGATGCAAGCTAATATTATATCAAGATATTGATATAATAGCATTATATTTCCCAACCCTACCTGAAGGTTGAAAAATAAGACCTGTACGGGATGATTGTTGTCTCGAGTTTACGGGATGATTGTTGGGTCGAGTTTACGGGATGATTGTTGGCTCGAGTGTACGGGATGATTGTTGGGTCGAGTGTACGGGATGATTGTTGGGTCGAGTGTACGGGATGATTGTTGGGTCGAGTTGTACGGGATGATTGTTGGGTCGAGTTTACGGGATGATTGTTGGGTCGAGTGTACGGGATGATTGTTAGGTCGAGTGTACGGGATGATTGTTGGGTCGAGTTTACGGGATGATTGTTGGGTCGAGTTTACGGGATGATTGTGTACGGGATGATTGTTGGGTCGAGTTTACGGGATGATTGTTGGGTCGAGTTTACGGGATGATTGTTTGGTCGAGTTTACGGGATGATTGTTGGGTAGAGTTTACGGGATGATTGTTGGCTCGAGTTTATGGGATGATTGTTGGCTCGAGTTCCAAAACTCAGCCATGAATGAAAATAAAGGCCAAAATGAATCAAGCACCATTCAAGTATTCGCATCGCAAAGCCATAAAACAGTACCTCATAAAAAAGAATGTACAGCACTGAAGGTTACAAAATAAGGTCTATGATACGAGATAAAAAGTTAATTCATGACATTGGAAACAGCAGTTGACAAAATCCGAAGATCCATTCAGTAGCTGGTCTGCAGCTTTCGTTCATAATCACATAATCTTGAAGAAATTAAATTGCACAAAAAGAAAATGGAAATTCAACTTCTACACATCTACGCCTACTCCATCTGCTGATGAACATCATGTGATATAAACTAAAGCTCCAGAGAAGCTGCTAAATGGACCTTGTGGTGAGATTGTTTTCTCAACAAAAGTCTTTAATGGTGAAAATAATACAACTGATTAAAGGGCTGCATTTTGAACAAGGCCTCCAAATAGTACTAATGTGGTAGTATCACATTACTGATGTGAAACTGGATGTGAATATGAAGCACTTCTTCCAACTCTAACTACATTCTGATCAGCAGATTCTAAGAGATGTCCCACAATTCATCATGAGAAAAGTAAAAAGCTCTGCATTTCCAATTTATTGCTTTTGGATTTTAATCCTTGAGGCATTACATCATGTCTACTTTGGTGCAACATCATCCTTTGTGATGCGCCCTTGATGAAACCACCATTTTGCCCTCAACCACTTGCTGACCAACTCTTTATATCTGAAATGACTACAGTCACTCCCAGGCTGTATCGTTTTCCATCAACTCAATCCATCCACCTCATCCATTAGCAGATCTTTCCATCCATCATTCTTTTTCAATGCCTCCTTGATTGAATCCCTCCGTTCTTCCCCTGATGTGTCTGGCCCCCCTTCGTCTTCCTTAGTCTCCCTGTTCGTCCTAACCTACAGCAGCTGTCATGCTATTAAAGTACAGAGTTTTTTTGATATTCTTTTTGAATTGACAACTTTTTGAGTCATTAGATCTGTGGTGTACAAATTTGGAGAGCCATGAATTTATTGAGTAGAATACTTGTACCTGGAGGTCTAAATACTTGTGGTTGAGCCCGGACAAATACAATCCATCAATTAACCATTATCACCATGTTAGCAGCACAACTTAATGGATGCTAATGTTGGTTGATCTGGACACTCATGGTAACAATAGTACAGTACAACAGTAATCCCTAACTTTTCCATTTGTCCAATAACTGCAAAACTAATGTCATTCCCATCAGCTGTAGCATGAGTTAGCATTACCACTGTGAGTATGTTAGCATGCTAAATGTTTACATGTCGTAGCTGTTTGAGATGGAGCTAATTTTAAGCACTTTGGGCAGTTATTGATATGGTCATGTATTTGTTGTCTCCCAGTTACTCTGAAGAATTCAACAGTTTTCACGTAGCAAATAGGCTATGTAGGAAATAGTTCCAAGTGAAATGTTGTCAGCCAGGCCTGTGGATTATCTTGAGTAATGGAAATGGCATTTCTACAATATGTTTAAATGCTGGTGCGAAAATATAGAAGCTTATATCACAGGTCACATGGTTGAGATCAACTGTAATATATGTCTGCATTTTTTACACTCTTTGGCCAACAGGTGGCTTTGTTTTCGCAAAAAGAATTAGCTTCAATGCTTTATCTTGCCATCAATAGTGAAAATGAGGAGGTTGACGTTGTCATCGGGAGCAGGTTGCCGTGGCTGGCGTTGGCATGTAGCCTCAACGGAGCAGCTAGCATGACTGCAGACAATAGCTAATTCAATGACATAGCTGGCCAGGTCCTCTGACCTCAGTGGGACTTACCTGGTTACATAAAGGTTAAATGCAATAAATACAACAATTTGAATATAGGAGATATTGGTCCAGACGTTTGAATAAGCATAGGTCTCGTTACAAGTACTGTATTTGGATAACAAGTACCTGCATACCCCCTAAAGATCTGATTTGACCTCAATCACTGCACCGGCAGTGAAGGCAACACTGTGAAGGTGTCCTGATTTTTATATTCACCCCGTCCAGAGTTTCAATGTATTTTGATAAGTATACATTTACATTTCATTACATGACTTCTAAGAGACTTTCTCTCCCTTGTCTTGTCCTTTTCTCCCCTGTTTCCTTCCTTCTCTCCTCTCCAACCTATTATAATAAAGTAACTGCAGATACATTAGACCGAAATCCCTTTGCATCATTTTTATGCCGCTCTGTAATGAATATGTCCAGACTAAATCGCATTACCCTTTTTCAGGCCCATCAGCTTCCAGATGCTCTGGATAGCTAAAGAAGATGCATATCTCTACGAGCCCCTCTCGCTCTCACTTTCATTCTAACGAGGGTTCAGGATTGTTTGTGTCCTCCATCTTTCTTCTTACTGAGCCATCTCAAACATGAAACCTAAACTTGTGGGTTTTCAGAGAATGTCGTACCTGAAATGTCACAGAATCAGATGAAACCTATCATGTATATCTTAAGCATACTTGACAGAAAGTGCATGTCATGTAACATGCTTTTCACTCTGTTCCTCCCCCGTCATCCCTCGCTTTCTGAGTCATTCTCTTATTAGCCCTATTTTTGGACCTCTCCCCCTCTCCTACCTCATTTTTGGCTCCCCTTTTTTTGGCTTCCCACTTCCTCCATTCCTCCCCATTACTCTGCCACTCTGTCTCAATTTTCTCATTTTTGCCTCTTTACAGTACATTTTCCCCATTTTCTCCCTTCATACTGCATCATACTTTATCATCCTTCATCTCCAACTGACCTCAGTTGACCCTGTGATATGCTAGATGAGTCAGAAGGTGACTTTGGATTGTTTCATATAGTCAAAGACTTAAAGGAGAAATGCTTTCAGCCGACTTCCTGCCGCCGGCACTTTACCCCATAGGAACTGTAAGACATGACTTAAACTGACACAGACAGAGACAAATGTAGAGGTGCTGGGGATCAACAAGAGCCTGAAGCAGAGGCAGACAGGAAGTAACGTAATATACCACTATATATATCATATATATATCATCACAACTGACTTCTATTCCGACAAAATGGTTGCTTATTATCGTAGTTGGCAAATATTCAAACATAGTTTAAAGATGAAGCTATACTTAGCTTTTGAAATCCTGCTAAAATCACATAGCTGTTATCATAAAACCCTTTGGTTGGTTGTTTTGCACAAGAGTCCACTTAGAAACAAGACCCAACTTTTTCCAGGCGGTCTCAGTTAATTTTTTTGGTCCGCACCAGGGTTCAATAGACAGCTTTCACACCAGCCCAAAGAAATCGTATTAACCAGGCACAGAGACCTAAGTTCGTTTAAAATGACTAAAAGGGGTTCGGTGTGAAAGCACCATCAGAAAAGTCACCCTCTTACAGCTGTCCATTAATCATAAGGGTTTCTGGTTTAACCTCCTTCTGTCAAAATGTCAAACGGTCTCATAGCAAGACACTGAACTCAAATTGCTCCCAATATGGGGGGAAAAAAACTAAGTTTCTTTGGACAAAAGTGCATGCTGAATGTAATGTAATTAAAATAGGTGATGTTTTCAAGAGAGAGAACACAAAAAAATCCAGTGAAAATAAGAAATTCAATGAGGAATAAGAAGCATAGCCAATCTCTTTCATCACAAGTGGCATGTATTGATGCATTAATGGATGGATAGTGTAGGATTTTGGCTGAGAGCACTTGAAATGAAATCAGACAGCCCATTCAGACACTTCATTAACTTTAATGAATTCGTAACACACTGTGAGCTGCTTACTAAGCAAAGTACTGATACTAGGGCAGTTGGATGTGTCCAAAGTACCAGATGTGATTTATTTATCTAATGCACACAAGCGTTTTGTGTGAAGAAGTGGAAACCATTAGGGAATCAAAGTGCTGGAATTGGTCATTCCGCAAAGCTCTGGATTATTATGTATTTTAATTGGACGTGAAGGGTTTTTGATATGAACATAATTCAAGCAGAGACCGGGGCAAAGAAAAAGGGTTGAAATGTTGACAGCCATTTGTGCATATGAGCACATTGATGTGTCAAGGATTTCAAGGAGTGGAAACGTTTGAGATTCTTGATCATTTCTTCTATTGATGTATCAAAGTAGAAGTTATGCTTCACTCATACGCCTTTATCAAGTATTAGATCATGAACAGTTTTGCCACAGAGTTATGAAATCAAAAGTCATTACCATTATTTGTAATTGTGTCTTGAATCTAACAAATGTCAGAAAAACCTCCTTTGCGTGTTTGTGTCCTTTGAGGTCAAATCATATTTTAATGTGATAATTTTACATATTCACTGCATGTCTCACTGTGCAATATGGGTCTAATGAATCTGATGGGTGTTATAGGGTATAATAAAGTATTGGTCTCAATCAGTGTCAAACTGTACAGCTGTACGTATACCAGATGGTGTGAAAGCCTGGTGAATTGATATACTACAAAATGTAAATCTGGGAACAATTAGAGGCATTTCAACAACTCTCCTCGCCCATCTGTGCTGCTTTCATGCTTTGAAATGTAACAAATTATAAACAGGCTTCGACCATTGTTATATGCGTTGAAAAAAGCCTGAACAGATGACTGTGAAGCTGGTCATGGCCACGGAAAAAGGAGGACTTGACTTTTTCGCAAAGTGAGTTTGAGGTATTCTTTAGCAGTAGCATTATACTAGCTAACCCAGTGTTGAATTCTTGATTGGTTGGTTTTGAAGACGTGGGTCACAGCAGCAATCACATTGTGGGATTTTTAGTCCTAAATGTTTGATGCCGTCAATTGTCAAATGTCTTTGGCTGCCAAAGCTCGAAATCAGCCGTCAGTGGACAATCTAACAGGCACGACCTAAGATTTCACCACATTTCTTGCATGACTTATAACTTTTATGTGGGGAAAATCCAAAATATTAAAATGTAAAGGGCCTTTAACTGAACCCTCACACTTTCACTGCAACCGCAGCTTTAAAAAAAATAAAAAATAAAAAAGTTCTCCAGTGTTCAAGATTACAACTTCATTTTATTGTTTTAAGGCATTTACAAAGCAAATTCAGTCAATGGAGCTCAAATGAACCGAGTTGCACCTTAATGCCTTCAGGCAGAAGTGGGGGACTCGGTCTGGAAGATTTTTAATACCTTTATATTACTGTGTCACTAACACACACCAACAGATGTCTACCGGTGTTGGCTGGTATAGAACTGCTTCATAACCATGTTTATATGCGTGTGTTAACGTGTGACTGTCTTCTTCCAGCAAACGGTTTTCATTCAGGCTTGTTCGGTGGGTGTCGTACTGGAGGGAATATCGGCGACGGGGGAGCTTTCTCAATTACTGTGGATTCTTTGCTCGGATAAGCTATCTGACAAGTCTGTTTATCAGCTGGAACATTATGTCCTCAAAGGAAAAAACACCTTAAATGTTGCCCGGAATACCTACAGCTACAAAACACACATTGATACTGAGAAACAGTGTCTTTATTTGACGAGTTTGGGGGAATCTGAGCTTGGAAGAAGAAAGAATAATGATGCAGTGGCACTTAAAACTTTCTTCAGTCCAAACCAAAATAAAAAAAAACATCTCCTTCAATGACTTATTCAAGTTTCTCACCAAAACTACATTTTACAAGATGACATTATTTACACATAGAGATATTTATAGTACAATATTTTCCAAGCTTCTTTGACTAAAATATTTTACATTTTCTATTGTTGAACCTGCATTTATTTGCATTTTTGGGTCAATTGGGAGAAGTGCTGAAGCTGTAAATACAACACTATCACCATAAAAAGTAGATAACAATCGACACGGCTCAACATTAGCACGACTGAAACCCGGTGTTTCCTCTTCTTTTAACTCCGTTTTGTTCTCCACCATCTCCTGCAATTGTGGGGATGGCTAAGCGTTTTTTGTTGTTGCTGAAAACAAGAAGTTGAAAGACCCAAAATAATGCTTCACAAAGCGGAGGGAACTACAGCGCTTGGTAACAATAATCTGTGGATTCAGCAGCAAAAGCAACTCCTTTAGGGGATCCAAGGATTACTCAATGACTCCAACGTTGTCTGCCGAACGTAAAAATAAGTTTTAAACAAGTTGGTATCGTAGCTGTAACCCTGTACAATCCAGGGAAAGATATAGTTCAACAGTGTGTGTGTGTATATTATATGAAAATATGATTTAGATACGTATCAAAGTCACAGGAAGAGCATGACTTAATCAATCCTAACCATCATTTTGCCGCCTCAATCAGCCTCTGCACCTGCTTCATTCAGCCCTCTGCACCTGACTCTGATTAAACCGCCACAGCAGTGCATTATAGCCGCCATTTGACCGAGAAATATCCGTTTTCCACAGCGTGTCACAGACCGCCTGTCTCCACAGACAATTATAAAGCCACGCACTTGAGACCATGAGGCTCATAAAAAAAAAGAAATGAATATGGATATACCGAGAGAACATTGTGATAATGTTTCGATTTTTGACTGTTATTTGTATTTATCTATTTTGATTAACCGTTTAGACCAGCGTTTCCTAACCTCAGGGTCATGGGCTCCCAAGAGGTCCCCAGATTAACCTTACGGGGGGTCATAATATTATTAAAGAAAAACTACATTTCTCCAAGTACAAGTTAAGTCACAAGTGAACATTGCTTCATTAAAAAGGGTCACACTTGTTTAGACTATAAAATGTGTATGATGTTATTTGTTTTCACTATAAATAGAGAAAAAAGAGCATCAGAAGTTGAGGTCTTCAAATTGTTTGTAAAAAGTTTACTAGAAAGTTTTACAAATATAAACTCCCCATGGATCAAAAATGCATATAATAGAAAGCATCATTACTGACCTTGGTTGCAGTTCGAGGTGTCTACAATAGTGGTCCATTGGGGAGAACGCTTTTTTTTTTGGAATATCACGAGTGGCCACTAGGTGAATTGGAAACCGTGGTAGAATTTTCCTTGACTGTGACTTCCAACTGTGACCAAGAATTGGTTCAGAACATCAAACCTCTCCTCAAACCACAAACTTTCCGTTTTCAAACGAGATACAATGTGGACAGAGGTTGGCCATCTGTTTGCCCCATGTTCCCTGCCTTTATGCTAAGCTAAGCTAACTGGCTGCAGCTTAATATTCAGTGTCCAAACCAGCAGACAGCAGTATCAATCTTCTCATCTCAACGCTCAGCCATGAAACGAATGAGCAGATGTCCCAAAATGTTGTCACTTTTCTTTTGATTAAAACAAACCTTAGGAGCATGGGGATATCTGAATTGTCGCCATCACCTTCGTGTCATAAAATCAATATTCTTTCCACGCCGAGAGTGCCTTTGGTATAAAACATCCAACAAATGTTGTATTCTTAATGCACACATGTGTAATTTTGCTTCGACAATTTTCGCCCACACCTTCGTCTTTAAGCTTGTTTACACACTCCGTGTACCTGCTGCCACAGTTTTCATACATCGAGCCGGCACTACCTTTGACATTGAGCGATTGTCCCGTCTTCATATCTGTCAGGCGGAGCGGCTCTAAATTCATCATCGAGTTCCAGGGCTTTTGTTCCCGCCGAAGCTCGGCATGCTCTCTGCTTTTGGGATAGGACTGTCTGTGTTTGTTCCAAATAGAGAATTAGAGATCAGAGTGAGGCATTTCTGCACCTGTATCCCCTTCACGTCTCATCTCATCCCTCTCTCTCCCACTATCACTCACCCTCTCTCCGCCTCTCAGACACACTCTTAGTTTTTTTATTTGCACGCACTGAATTAAAGCTGCTCCGTGGGAGGAAGATTTTTTTTTTGTAAATGTATGCAGCTGTCTTATCGAGACTGAATCACAAAAACAGAGCCGTAATCTCTGAGAGCATTCAGCGTCCTACTAAATCAGATGCTCAAAATAAATCTTGATGTCAAGGAGAGTCTGATCTCTGCAAGCAAGAGGCGAGGGATCAGAACCTAAAGATGAAATTCAATCCGTCACTGAATGAAATCTGAACCGAAATTGCTTTTTGTTCCTTTCGTTTCCTTTGATGGAAACCATTACTGACAGGTCGGACTGGTAAATATGAGCCTGCTGCGTGTCGTTCACTGAAGTCACATGACAAGATTGGTTGGTTTATGCCTTACAAAATTTTTTGCACATTGCCAAGTTGTGCATTTGGAAATGACTTGGTTTTTTTTAGCCACACTACTCATTTTACAGACATGCAAACTCATCAGAGGTGGAAAAAAAGGCATTCATATCAACATATGTGACTTATTCTGACTGCACACTGACAATCCTTACTAAAACTCCAGAAGTACAAGTATCATTCACACTGTCAACTTATTATAAACATAATGAACATTTCAAACACTTCTGTATCACACCGTATGAACACTGGACAGACACTTTCCCAAAAGGCCACAGATCAGACTACGCTTTAAAACTCTTATGCTTTGAAATGTAAAAGTCTCATTTGTTGTGTGAATCACTTGTATCAGAATGAGCTCATGTAACTACAGCAACACTAAAACCCAATTCCTTCCACATTAGGAGCTATTGTGAAGGCTTTAAGGTAGACTGGAGCAAACACTGTTAATATTCAGAGACAAAAACAAAAAGAATTTCCAGCTGCATCACCAGCTGGAAAACAATGGGCCCAGAATATTAACATCCTCCTCACTGACTGTCACTAGAGGTTTGTGCCTTTGAGCAGGACTCCTAACCTTCAGCAGCTCAGTGTGCAGCAGTGCACAGGCTTTGTACAGCTACTGGCAGGTGTGAATGAGTCCAGCGGCGTGAACGTGAAGCAGATTGTCGCTGACATGCAGCCTGCTTACTCAGCAAAAACTCGACCCCGAAAAGAGAAAAGTGAGCCGTGACGGTAAAATGTGAAAAAAAAAAGAAGGGGGAAACAAAATCCCACATACACCAAATAAACCTGCTTAACAGGTTCAAATAAACTGCCCACACATCATATATGCTACAGAACAGTGTGTGTGTGTGTGTGTGTGTGTGTGTGTGTGTGTGTGTGTGTGTGTGTGTGTGTGTGTGTGTGTGTGTGTGTGTGTGTGTGTGTTTCATTTTCCATTACTGTCACACACACATTGTCTCTGTGTAGGAGCAAATTGGTTTTTGGAATCAGCAGAAATATAATACATTAAAACACCACTGGAACAGTAAAACATTTTCCACCAAACAGCATTTCGAGTATGTGCAGTCGTTTGTCTGACGTCTTTCATATCAAAACTATAAAAATCTGCATTGCTATTACTGCACCTTCCTTTCCTCAGAGCTTTAATCACATATCGGCGACATAATTGCACAATTGTTTTGCACAAATGTAATTCGAACAACTTCAAATAAAGGAGTTGCAGTTTTGCGTTGTAGAAGTTTAAAGCAAGTTACATTAGGTCTGTTTTTTCAGAGTTTGTGCTCAATTATGTTCATGAATTTAAACATGAATCTTCCATTTGTTGTGTTTACAAACACAGAACTTTGCAGATTGCATATTATTCCTCTCATACTCACAACAGAGTAAACTTGTTCTTAATATCGCAGCCACAGACATCCTGAATATTCAGCGTAATGCTGTTAGGAAGAGAACGGAACAGACCAGCAGACAGCTGGACTGGCTCCGGGCCTGCTCCACCAGCAGCGAATAAGAAGCTTACATTCCGAACGCTTAAAAAGTTTTTACACACAAATGAGATTAATTTCATCATGGTGCGGAGGAGCGTTGTAGCTTGGAAAATCAGAGCTTATTTATATCCTCGGAAAATCACCAGGGTAAGTCCACATGCTTGCTGAATTCCATGGAGACACTGGTTCTCCGTTTGACAGTAACTGAACTTGAATAGAAAATTCAAGGTACCTAGACTTTACTTGAGTATTTCTATTGTATACTACCTTATACTTCTATTCCACTACATCTGAAAGGCAAATATTGTACTTTTCACTGACAGCTAAAGTTTCTTTCTCAGAGTCTCAGTCTCAGATCTCAGAGTCAGTGAAATATTCAGGATCAAAAGCTGTCAAATCACAAAGGGTCTCATACACTGAACAGGATTTACCAAGTCCAGGTGAAAACAGAACTTATGAAACAGCGAGACAGTGTTTCAAACAATGCTTTGGATTTGGGGCCATGTGACTACACCTTTATGCTCCCGTCACTTTAAGGCCGGAGCTCCACTGAGCCCCTGCTGTTCTGTTCGGCTCCCTGATGGAAGAGTGTCATTTTCATTTCAGCTTCGGGGGGAAAAGACATTCCACTGGGAAACAGCTCCAACTGCCACAATAAAGTCTTCTCTAACGAAAGCAGCGAGTTCTCAATGGGTGTAATTTACATCCTATACTCAACATAGTCCTTTGACACTTAACATGACATCCGTACCTGAAAGAGGATGATTTAAATGTATGAACTGGCAAATTGAACCAGGAACCTTCTCGCTGTGATGCAACATTGCCAACCACTGACTAAACGGGAAAACAACTGGTGAATCAACAAAGCTAAGCTAAAGCCAGCTAATGGAACCAAACTTGCATTCAAAAATACTTATGGTATAAGCCATGCCAACAAGACTTTCGACTGATTATTTCAGCCAAACTTGGCATGTAGAATATTATTTGGTTATTAATAAATGTGATGAACAGACAATTACAGGGAAATGTTTGATTTTATAAGTTAAATTATGCTTGATTTTCACTGTTTTGAGAGTGTTTTCTAATTTTAAGACTAGTTGACTAGTCTACGTTTAAACTTCAGGGTTAGGAACATCCCTTCCTGTGGATCATGTATCTGCTTAATACATTTCAGAAATGTATTAAGCAGATACATGATCCCCAGAGGATGAACCTTTTTGCCATTCTAGGCAGTCAACAAGCCACTGTCAGGCCAAAATTAAACCCTAATGGGCAAATTGCTAAAGTTTACTGGGAAAATTAAATTCCCAAAGATAAACCTTGAAAAAAATAAAAAATGTTTTTTCCTCTTACAACGTCCTCGGGACAGAATTGTAACTTTTGTTTTTGTATCAGACTATATATCTTAAGAGAGAACAAACTGCTAAACCACGACCAGTATTTTATATCAATTATGTTTTATTTGTGCGTGTTTTGGCTGATAAGATGCACTAAGAAAAACTTTATTAAACAATTGTTTGTGTTCGCACTTTGAATAACGTAGCAGGAAGACTTTAATATCTAGAATAAGAAACCAAAACCTTGAGAGTATTTACAGTATTTTTTTCACAGCAGTGCTTATATTACTCGAGGTAAAATAAGGATGTAGCAAAGATATAAGGGAAAAAAAATGCATTAAGGAAACACTCATGAACAAGTTTACACAAGCTTTGTAATGAATGTAATCGGGAGAAAGTTCTTGGAACAAAATGTCATTATTTTCAAATCCAGCCATTAACTGATAAGCCTATCTGATGCTACTTGTGCATATAAATGTGTGTGTGAGCGTCACACCGTCTCACCAGCTCAGAGTGTGAAAAGGAAGCAATTTGCACTTTTTTCTTCTCTACCCTGCTAAGTGTCTTTTTGGCACCGTAACAGCTAATCACTTCATAATTTCCCGTCTGACTCAAATACCCACGGCGTACTCATTCATTCCTTTGTATTTTTTTCCACCAGATGAATCCCTTGGTGTAGTGAGAGGGGGGAATCATCATTTTAATATCGCCACAGTCCTCAAATTTAATCCTCCAATTGTGATGTTGAAACCGTAGAGCCAAATAAAAGAAAAAGAAACACCTGATAGAGGGAGGGAGACTCATAAACCCATAAAACTCTGATAACACACCGGCCCCTTGGGACTGGATTGAAAGGCTGAATTAATTTGTAATGCTGTTTGTCCGTGTGTTTATTAATTGTTGAAAACATTTTTTTTAAACTACATTCTGACAACGAGTCAGTAATTCTTAATTAGCTGAGAAGCAGCCACAGGAGCTTCCTTTTAATACATAATTAATAATTTCTGTGTTTCTGAACAATGGGATTTTTGCTCTTTCCAAAACAACAGAAAAGAAAAAGTATTTATTTTTTATGTTTCAAGGAATAATGGGAATAAACACATACATTACATTACAGTCATTTAGCAGACGCTTTTATCCAAAGCGACTTACAGTCAGTAGTATATTACATATCATTCACCCATTCACACACTGATGACAGGGCTACCATGCAAGGTGCCACCATCAAGCCGGGTATCAAACCACCGACCCTCTGATTGGAGAACTACCTTGCTCTCCACTACGCTACACAGCCTCCCCTGCTTTCAGTGGCTTGCGTGTCTACACACAGCTTGCCAAACACAAATTGCATGACGGGACAGCTCGTCAGTGGGTTTGTGCCATTAATACTTTACCCAAAAGCAGTGCGACAGGACAAGGAGTATAATGCAGCAGCTTTATTGAAAACGGGACAAACAGCAGACAAACAGGCAGGATCAGACTCACGTCGTGAATTCCTCTCAGGAGCGCGCCAGGCACTCAGGGAAACAGGCAGGGGATCAGGCAAACGGATATCAGTCCACGGGAAATTGCTGGAAGGTTTGGCATAAATGCGGCGAACGATCTGGCAGCGAGGGCGTGACTGACCGGGGTTCACATACTGGAGGGTGTAGGTGCAGCAGAGTGAGCAGGTGAGAGGGATGGTGCTGACGAGGTGGGTGTGGCAGACAGGTGCACTGAGTAAGGCTGAGCGTATGGAAGACGAACTGTGACACCCAGGCCCTCTAGGGTTCTAGATAGAACCTTTGGAATATGAAAGGGTTCTCGGTAGAACCCCCTTGATCGGCCCTAGATGAAACGCTTTCAATATAAAAGGGTTCTCGAACCTCCTTGTTGGGTTCTAGATGAAACCTCAGATGAAACCATTAGGGTAAAACCTATAATAAATATTTAATTGACACAAAGACTCAATTATCCATGCTGACATTACTCTCTATTTTGATTAATATGACATTGGAAACGTTTGCCGAGCCCTAATGCAAACATATTTGTTTGTATTTTTTGTAGTTGCAGTTTTTGTAGCTTTTCCATAATCATAAAATCAACCTTGTCCTGGAAAAAGTCACTGTTGTCACAGACGCTCGGAGGACGCTCGGAGGGTTTGTTAAACCCATTGATTTTGACTTGCTTCTGTCTGGACTGCAGAAAGGGTAGAATAGATTAGGATGCATGATGGTGGATGAACAGCGTTGGTGTTGAGCATGTGTGAATGTTTGAGCGTCCAAAATGAGAATGAATGATGGCAGGAGAATGATTGGACATTACTGGTGTTTTGTTCTCATTTGCTTTAATAGACTAAAAAGGGCCCAGTTCGCACACACACACATACACAGGATTAATGAGCAATGAAAATGTCACATTTATTTAGCCTCCTTTAGTTATAAAACACATTTATTTAAAGTAACAAAACATTTGGGAGACTGTGGGTGGATTAATTACACTCCTAAATCAGGAGAATGTAAACTTTAGTACTGGCTGATTTGAGTTGCCCACAAATTCAGAAACCGTCAATACTTTTAGAACAAACAAATACACAGATTTATCATGAGGAATAAGAGCAAGCGAGGATACAACTAAGAGCACTTTGTCCTCTCTAACAGGAACTAAACTCAGCCAAGAAAATCAGAAATATCACAGAGATTATTTTAGACATTTGCTGAACGCGAGCCAGCCATTCCCTTCCTGGTATTTTTTCTTTCCAACAGTAGGCAACTTTTTAGCCCTGCTTCTGTGCTAGCATGAAGTGCTTATGCTTCTTTTCTTGCTGCAGTTATTTGCACGTTCCTAGATTTCTAGAAACCAAAAACATCTTGCGGTGTCAAACTGACAGTAGTTTACTTTATTTTCCTTCAATCAAATGGTAGCTGAATGTGGTTGTTGAAAGAAATGGAGGAACAAATATTGTAGCAGTAAGTGTTCACCCAGAGCTCTACGTTAACAAAGCCTAGGACCAATCTATGTGAGCTCCATGAAGTAAACAAGCATTTCAGAATCCCCAAACAAAGCATGAATTCAGACTTTTTACAAATTGGCATCATTATGCATAGACATAAACTAAGTAGGAGTAGTAATAAAAAAAGTAATAAAATGTCTAATTCATGCTGTGTAAAAGGCCATAGGCATTTAGGAAGTGCCCTGTCTGAGAGCTGATATACAGATACTGGTATTAAAAAGATTCAGATTTTTATACTGTAGACCGTTGTAGTCTGATTTTATAAAGCACTTTATACATAAAAAAGGGAGCTCAGATTTATCGGACTTGTAGCACTTATTGCATTCGCATTAGTCTGTTGCAATTATTGTATTCATATTCGTTTATTGCACTTATCCTATTCGTATTAGTTTGTTGCAATTATTGTTTTCGTAGTAATTTGTTTCTGCACTGTACTTTTGCTCTGGTTTATGCTTTTAGATGCTTGTATTGATTGATGAAATGAGAAGTAGTATAGAAAATTGACCGGCTAATTGTAAATGGAGCTAATTGTGAGGCCACTGAAGATTCACATTTCTGGAAAATAAGAAATAAACTAGAGATCATCGTGTGATGCGATGAATGAATGCTTTGGGAAATGGTCGGTAGAGATTCATATCATTTGTAGGCAGTGACTAAGATGTGTAAAAGCAGCAACATGCAGCCCATTAACCTTCAGTGACAAACAGGAAAGAAGGCACTGAAGGAAAAGCAGAGAGCAGCAGACATGGTTATAGAGCAAATTTACCCGACACAGACTATCTCCAGGAAACTATTATTTTCATGAGCTGCTTGTATCAAATGTCACCAGTTTATTAAGTCACAGCGAGATAGGAAAAATGAAAATGTTGGATCCCAAGAGCAAATTGTCTCTTTGAAAAGAGAGCTAAGACCTAAGTCTTCGGTGTCATGCAGCGCCGAAAAGATAATTTTCCAACAAAAACAGCGATGGGTACGACCTCGTCTTTTTCAATCAAACACACTCTCACCTCGCTATCGCACGCACTCTGTGGGAATATGAGGAGATAGAGGCGTCCCGTGGAGAAGAAAATAATAGAGATGTGCAGAGAACGGCGTCAGCCTGCTGTCGGATCTCTACACATGACTGCATCACACTTACTTTCACATTACAACATGTCAGCAGGAGATTTGATTTAGAGATGTGTGTTCAGCGGCTGCTTCACATGAATCATTCAAGTGAACACAAAGGAGTGACATTCACAAAGAGACAAACACATGGTGACAAACTGAACCATCCTGTTGGTGTAAGATGTTCATATACACACAGTGATGAAATGTAAATAAGTACATTTACTAAAGTACGCAAGTCTTTTCACTCCTTGTCCACTAAACTAACAGAGGGAAAATTTGAGACTACAATTATTTTACAGATTTAGCTAATAGTCACTAAAAAAATGTAAAATCAATGAATCTTTCAAGAGCTACCTTAGTTATTCGTGCTTTTGTTAAAGACGTAGTTACATCACAGTTACCATAAATAATGTTTTCCAGCTGTTTACCCTCATATCTCTGTAAAAGACTAAATAAAAGTCAAAGAACTTTAGCAAACAATGGAATGGAATATTTCTTATTTGTATAATATTTCTTATATCACCTCGGCCTGGGCGATTATATATTTTGGCGAACGGTTGCCAAGAGACAAAGCGTCTTTTCTTTACAGACGCTCTACACACTTTGAATGAAGGCGCTGGGAAGGCTTTTTTTTTATGTTTTTGATGTTGGCATGAAGCACTCCTCTGCACTTTTCTGCCAGAGAGAAAAAGCTACATAGACATTGACATTCGCACAGCCTACGCCGTCTTTTGTGGTTGCTGTCCGATTGATTGGTGCTGAAAAGCAACGTCCATTCATGAATCATATATGAGAACGAGGCCAACAAATGCAGTTGTGCACACTGATCATTTAATAGCACTGTTATGTAACCATGAAATGTTTGTTCATTTCGAGCGGGTGGCAAACTCTGGGTCAGAAATAAAAAAAATCAAAATATGTCCATTTTTGGACCTTTCTGACCCGACTGAATAGTACAGATTGCTTGATGAACAAATGTTAACAACACTTTGTTAAGCAGACACACAAAAAGGTTTTTCTAATAAAAAAATATAATGTTTTGTCTCACAAAAGATGGAAAAACACCTGTAAGTGTCCACTGAAACACACACTATTATGTTTCTATTAAGCTCAGCAGCTCATTAAGTCACTAGCCTTGCTTTTGCAAGATAATATCCTTCGTATCCTTTTGGCCTTTGGATACAGAATAGAGTAAAAAATGTATGATTAATAAAATGTGAAAAGAAAGAAAAATGTAAGTGCGGCCCTTACCGAGGAGAAATGTCTCTCCAGCCTGTCAAACAATCACCGCCGATCCGTGTGTGAGTGCCGTGTACTTGTTTGTGTGTGCCTGCACAATGTCCAAAGCGTGTGAAGAAAGTCGGTATAAAGAATGGATGAGTCAGTGATGTCCGGCTCAAAGAAAAAGAGGTTCAACAGAAAGAAAATCACAGTCCTGGGATGCAATTTCACTTCAAAACAATGTTCCTGGATTTTTCCTTTCGAGGTCTTTTCAGTCCTTGTGAAATCTCCTCGGTGACGGACAAAGAAAGAGAGAGCAGTCGGTAATTATTCACCGAGATCTCACCATTCTTACTTACTTTAAAATATCTTCATAGGCGCTCGAACAGCAGGAACATCTGGCTAATCAGACATCAACGTCTTCTTCAATGTACTCTTGTTGTTTGGGGATTGTGTCGTGTTGGTTATGATTTCATTCTCACACCATTTTTCAGACGTGCTACACAAGCTTGAATAACATTGTTCCCATGCAGCCACATGAGTCACAGACTCACTGAGCGGCGATCAGGACTTGAACGGCCAGATGTGATGTTTTAAAAAAGAGGGATAAAGTAAATTTGGTGCTGTTATCTCACATTAAGAAAAGCTGCAGTGTGAATTACAAACAGCTGGCTTTTAAAACCAGCCACTATAATACATAATACCAAAATCAATCACTTTTTCACAACAAGCTTAAAATGAACGTCTGTGCATTCCATCAATTAATTTGAATTAATTAAATCAATTCATGATTCAGGGGGATGTTTACAAATTAAAAATCTACTTTCACTTTAGCAATTAAGTTACAGAGCTGCCACAGGCCATGCAAAATAACATTTCTTTAATTTTGTTTACAAAAGTGTTGTTTTTCCCCCCCAAGAGGCATCTTTTATTTATTTTTCAAAAAGTAGTTTGGGGAAAGTTAAAGTTTTTCAAGAGAAAAAAACAAAACAAATTGTACATCGGATTGAGATTTTGTTTTGAAGGACATATTGTGCAGCCTTGATCTCCTGTCACCCCTATGATTGACATTTGGATTCATTTAGGCAACTACTCTGTAAGATAAAGATCTTTTAACTGCTGCTAGTTTGGATTCGTATTACGGTTTATGTCAGACGTTATTCGTTTGTACCTCCACCCTCTCGTTTCACTTCTACCTGCTAAAACAAACAAAACGATGATGGTCAAAAGCCAAGATGGCAACATCTTCTCTACACCGTTCTCCACACTGGCTCCCTGTAAGAGCTCGCATCCAGTTACAGACTCTGGTGCTAGCCTACAGGGCAGTGAAAGGAACAGCTCCTTCCTATCTCCAGGCCTTGGTCAAGCCCTACACCCCCGCCCGACCACTTCGCTCTGCTGCCTCGGGGCGACTGGTTGCCCCGTCGCTCAGAGGTCCCTGCGGCCGATCCACCCGGTCACAGCTTCTTTCTGTCCTGACCCCTCAGTGGTGGAATGAACTCCCCACTGACGTCAGGACAGCAGAGTCGCTGCCCATCTTTAGACGCAGGCTGAAAACTCACCTCTTCAAGAAGTACTACCCTGAGCCTTCCTCGTAGCACTTATTGCACTCGTATTAGTCTGTTGCTCTTATCCTATTCGCATTAGTCTGTTGTACTTATTGTATTCGTATTAGTTTGTTGCACTTATTGTTGTCTGTTGCACTTATTGTATTAGTTTGTTGCACTTATTGTATTAGTTTGTTGCACTTATTGTATTAGTTTGTAGCACTTATTGTATTCGTATTAGTCTGTTGCACTTATTGTATTAGTTTGTTGCACTTATTGTATTCGTATTCGTTTACTGCACTTATCCTCTTCGTATTAGTCTGTTGCACTTATTGTAGTTTTTTTTATTGCACTTATTGTATTCCTATTAGTCTGTTGCAATTATTATTTTCGTAGTAATTTGCTTCTGCACTATACTTTTGCTCTGGTTTATGCTTTTACCTATGTTGAATACACTTCCTGTAAGTCGCTTTGGATAAAAGCGTCTGCTAAATGACTGTAATGTAAATGTAATGTAATCTTAAATGCTATACTTCAGAACGGCAGCCCACAAACCAACGGGTGACGTCACAGTGACTATGTTTACTTCTTATATACAGATCATTTGTGAGATGACAAGAGATTTGAGAGCCATTTGACCTAAAAAAAGAACATTTCTAAAAGGTTTCAGTTTCCATTAAAGCAAAAATGGTTCAAAATGATGTATAATAAAAGGTGTTTGCTTTGTGTGGAATTTCTTGTATAAATACAAAAAGTACTTGACATAGTTAAACAACTTACACTGTCAAACACAATTGTAAATGTACGTTTATAGGATAAAAGTTTATGATCCACTTAAGATGGAAAAAAAAGTGGTGTTTACACTGCCTCGAGGTTAACACAGAAGCGTGACAGAATATATAAATTTAAGCTGATTTCATGTCATATACAGTCTTATAATTAGTTACAAAACAAAGCAATGGTGTCCAAAAATAGTCATGAAATCAGGACTTTGCATCCAGAGGCTGCGTGTTGACTGTCTGTGCTGCTTTAACTAGTTTTACATCAACGTGATCCGACCAGATTTAACACCAATTAAATTATAACCTCAAAATATTCAAAGATTACCATTAATTCCCCCCCCCTCTTTTACCATAATTATGTAGAGAATTATGCAGAGAGTGTGACCCATGGGGGTTGGAGATAATTGCAACATGTAGCATTTTCCAGCATTGATAATTGGTGTTAATGTAATTAGTCGTAGGTGTCACACTCGCACGCAACCGCACGCTCAGGGTGCTAATAAGTAGAATCTGATGTTAACTAGAATGGTGACATGAACACACACACACCGGTGGCCTGGCAGCCTCCATTAACGCACCGTGTCCTCTATCTCATTTGCTGTCTTCTTCTGTTTATTCTTAATTTATTCATAATAACTAATATAGATATAGCATCGACGTGGAGAAATAAGGGTCCTCACGGCAACCAAGGAAACAGAACATCACAGAGGAGGGTAAAACATAAATGTAGGAATGCAACATTGATTATCTGATGGGGCCAATAGCTTGATATGTAATATGATGTAACTACTGTATGCACTTAGTTCTGAGTGTCTGGATGGTAATAAGAAATTATCGGAATGTTATTTTAGTGTTAAATTATCAACTTAGTGTTTGTCATGCAGCGCACCCCGACACCAGGCTGCAAAAACATAATTAAAAAACGAATATATTATATGAATAATTAACATAAAACATTATAGGCTATTTTTTGCTGTACTTACATTAAACTTATAACAGCCAGTCTATGCTGCACCCTTTCTTTACCCCTGTCACCCCCACAACACGCACACACCTTAGACTGTATATCAAAAGTTTTTTACATCACATCACATATAAAAACATTTTTTTGCGGTAGCCATCTTTTTTTTTGTGACCGTATTTGGACTGAGGAGTGACGTAGAGACGCCATATATGTCTCTGGTAGGGACCTGTCAATCACAACATACCCCCACCCCTAAAGCATACCCTGCTTTATGGTCTGTTTGACTCTAAATGGAGCATCATTTACTAAATGAACATCATGCTGTATTGAAGAAGACTTGAAACTAGAGATTGAGACCATAAACTCATGTTTACAATGTTTACTGAGGGAATAAATCAAGAGAGAAGTAGAGTCATTTTCTCATAGACTTCTATACAACCAGAGGAGTCGCCCCCTGGTGGACAGGAGAGAGAATGCAGCTTTAGTCATTTTATTTATCTGAGCATAATATGTGCTCTATGTTAAACATTTCTGTACTGTACAGCATGTCTTTATTATTTTTGGAACATAAAACAATATGAATGAAATCTGAAGTGAGGCATTGATGATGGAAGTGATGCAGCAACAAAACAAATGTAATGACTTTGGATTTCTGCCAATTAAAGAAGTAATACTTATAACATATGTTAATAATCCATAGATTTTGAATGATTTCATCTCATCTCCTTCCCTCGTCCACTTCCTCTCTGCCTCCCCCCTCCACTGTTTCTCCTCCTCCTCCCGTCTCCAGATGAGTGTGGCAAATGGAGGATAAAACAGGTTTCAATTAAACCCATAAGAATTCAAATCACATTTTCCCTGAGCGGCTACAAGAATGAGACGGAGCAACACACATCGAGACACACACACACACACACACACACACACACACACACACACACACACACACACACACACACACACACACACACAGTACAGATCTCGAGGCTGTTTGGTGTAAGCACCGCTTTGTCTTCAGCCATATTTCTATTAAAATGCATGTCGTGTCTGCAGACAATTACAATCTGTGACACAGTGTACGGAACATTGACTGTCCTGTGGAATGTGTGTGTGTGTGTGTTGTGTGTGTGTGTGTGTGTGTGTGTGTGTGAGGCATGTCTCAGCTTTTGGAGGGTTTTGCAGCATGACGGCGTCTTCTAATCGCTTTTGTCTCTTTGTCTGTGCATTTGTTGTGGAATGTCACTGTGTGTGTGTGTGTGTGTGTGTGTGTGTGTGTGTGTGTGTGTGTGTGTGTGTGTGTGTGTGTGTGTGTGTGTGTGTGTGTGTGTGTGTAATTTAAGGGAGTCGAATTCAATGGCATTTTGCTTGATTATTAACTCTTAGGCATGTTTATTTAAGTATTTTTTTGTATTTAAGTAAAATGTTATTTAGTTTTAAACAGTGGAGGAATGTGTGTGAGTCATATTTCATCTATTTTGATAAGAGATATTGACCTGTGTTTCAAAATTGCAGATGGTTTCTGCTTCAAAAACAGAACAATAACAAAAGGTGACTCATAACTAGAAGTGCAAAGATGACATTAAGCACTGTAGGTGAACGCCTTATTTTGGAGTTGAAACTTTTTCCATGCAGGTTGTGTGGCTAAAAATACAAACACTTTCTCCTCCTGGATCATTTTAAGATTAAAAGACGGAGACTGGGGGGACCAATCGAGACAAAGGAGGAGGGAGGGAAGACAATGGGGCTTTTCATGTTGCATCTTTAAAAACAGCTGAGTCATCCCTGCTCTTATTCAGGGGAAAGAATGTAAAGGTTTTGTTATCAAGACAAATAAATCTCATGAGATATAGCAGCTGCATAATATGACATTATAGTATAGTAATAAATAAGATCAGCTTATATAGATGGAAGATAATAAAAGTTTTATTTGCAGTATATTTTGTTCTTACTTTGCTGCCAGGTCATTTTCACCCGATAAAGCCGGATCGAATCTCATGAGATCAGATTCTGCTACTTCTGATTTTTATCTGGGAAACATTGACTGAGAATTAATCGAGTCAATTATATAGCCAATTGTTGGAGTCGTTGAAATGATAACGACGACTGGCTTTACTCATACATTTTAAATTGAAAGCTAAAGTTCAACACCCGAACATCCTGGATAGTTTGTTTTTTTGTGTGTTGGGGGAAGTTTGTATCAGAAATGTGCTGTGTGCTTCTTTTGATGCTACCACTTGGTGGCGCCAAGTAAGCTACTACATACTCATCATCCTGTTGTAATGTTTGAGCAGTTAGTACACCAAAATATCAAAAATACTACAAGAAATACAATGTTAACTGTCAACCAAACTCCTTTTTTGGGAAGCTACTATTAAAGTTCCCAAAATAACTTTACAATATTGTCTTCTAAAGATTGAATACTTTGGATTTTTTGGGGTTACCAAGATTGTTATGCAGCTGTATCACTACAATCCACAATTTATAGAAATCTATTCCAGCTGCAAGAAGCTCCTTTTTATGCATTGCATTGTGGGAGAATAATGTGCATCAATAGCTCCTTCTGCATTCTGTCTGCTTTGAGTATACTTTGTTTTGCTACTATGATTGTGTGAATACAGTATATAACAATTAGTATTTAGCATGGATTTGGGAAGTGACGAAGGTATCTTTAAGATATATTTTTAGATATGTGATGTGTTATTTCCCAGAGAAAAAAAACCCCATGTTTTACCACTTTGACACCCAGGTGGTTAGGATGATTCATCCATCATCATTCGTGACGCCGCTTGTCAATCATCTGTCAATTCATTGTTGAAAGGCGGATCTGCTCGCCTCCCAACATCCACAGAGTAATCAGCGAGTAATTAGGGTCCACACCCATTAACACACCCATTTCGTGATAACTCAATATTCCCTTTGCAAAAAGATAATCTTGCCAAGATTTCATTAGAGTGTGTGAAATCCTCCCCAACATTAGCTCCAGGTAACTTCTGTCATTACACCAGACATGTGGCTGGTTGTGACTCCACTTCCTCAGCTGGTTGAATGAACGACCTTCCATCCGGCAGTCTGTGATTACAGCGGTGCCTCTCTCTACCATTTACTCTCATTTGAGTAAAGCTCTCTCCTATGAGTCATATCCCCTGTCCCATAATAGTCCTCTTGGACTTGCTCTAATAAGCTACATCAAGAAAAAGAGACGATCCTCTCTACCTTTCTTCTTCGCTCTTATTACTCGTGTTTCTTGTCATGATCACTCAGGGGTCAAAGCAATAAAGTCGGGTCAACAAGGCTCTCTGACCCGTTCACATCTGGCCATTGGTTGCTTGTAGTGGTTGAGGAATTGAATCTAATTCTACTGTTCCCTTAAATTGCAATGTCAAATATTTGAAAAGCACGACTAGCAACAACAGTACAGTGCTGCTGGATTGAAGTATGTTTGTAGGTACAGAAGTTAGCGTCCCATTGGTACCCTCAACAAAGAGCCAATTGGATCATTTCTGGAAATAAGTTCTGTAGCAAAGAATAGTTTATGATACTTACACATTTTGTTCAGCAAGATATTCTTCACCACTTTTATGATTTTTGAAGCTTAATTGCAAGTCGGCAGAAGTCAAAAGCGAACCTTAGGCTATGAAGGAGCTACACCACGGTAGTAGGACTTCACATCCCCACCACTAAGCTACAGTGCTCGGTCATTGAGCCTTTTTTTAAGACATGTAAAAGCTTGAAAATGTCATGAGTAGGTTATTTACTGATGTATTTTATTCGTAGAAAACAACATTACAAAAGTGAAAAAGTATCCTGCAACATCGACAAACAGAATTACCAATACAACAACTATTTAGGGTGAGGTCACCTTTAAGAATGCGGGGGTGTGATTGTGGGAGTGTCTTTCACAAGGGTTCAATGTTTCCTGAAAATGAAATGAAATTAATTAGTTGTTAGATAATTGGTCTACTGTTTAATGTGGCATCCCATGAAAGGAGTTGATGGTTTCAGTCCACTGGAAAAGGTTGCCAAATAAATGTGAGTCACATTAAGAAGCAGTCCACATAAATGACGTGGCTTAAATGTTTTGCAGATAATGACTCTACTTCTCTCTTGATTTATTCCCTCAGTAAACATTGTAAACATGAGTTTATGGTCTCAATCTCTAGTTTCAAGTCTTCTTCAATACAGCATGATGTTCATTTAGTGAATGATGCTCCATTTAGAGTCAAATAGACCATAAAGCAGGGGATGCTTTAGGGCGGGGCTACCTTCTGATTGACAGGTCTCTACTGCTGTGTTATCCGGTCTGAGATTTTTCTCCATGTTTTTTTTTGTCTTGGAGAATTAATCACAGCGTGTTTTCAAAACATGAAAGTCATTCTTAACCATTTTGGTGGCCTAAAAATCTCTCCTCTCTCTCTTGTCACATTTGGTTGCAAAAAAAAAACCCTATATGGGGCCAAAGACCAAGATGGCAACAGCCAAAATGGCAAACCCGAGGCTGCAAATCGGCAAACCAAGTGGTGACATCGTGATGACCACATCCACTTATTTTATACTGTCTTTTGGGAGTATGATAAACTGGAATATCAATAGATGGGTCTTGTGTTGAGTTCTACCTGCATCCTTAGGTTTAGTTAGACCAAATCCTAACGAAAGTATTTCTGACCAAAACTTCAAAACTAAGCCTTAACCCTCAAAACTGTCTTTTTAAAACTTGAAGGCTGGACACTCAAGAACACAAACTACACACTTCATCCATGTGTCTCAGCTACAGATAAAAAAAAAAAAAAACTGCCACTGTGTGTCTGCAGGCTGGAGGAAGAATATTAAAAAGCAGAGCATGACTCATCCAAATGGAGCTCGTATTGACGAGTGGGCTGCGTTTGGCGCAAAACACTGCTTAACATCTTATTTGGGGTGAAAACACACACAAGCAGGCGTCACACACACTATTCCTATTCCCTCCGCTTGTTCTTTCAGCCATGGGAGCACTTCTCAAAGTCACCACGTCTCCGGCCCATGATCCTCTTTGATTGTTGCCGATCCCGGGTCTTAACCCGAACACCGATCCATTCCTCATCCGATTCCCCCCCGCCGTTCACCTCTGCTCCGATCTCCAATAATTCACCATTCCGGTCCAGGTTTCATCAAACTAAATCAGATCGGCGGTTCTGATCCCTCACTTCCTGGTCGCCCGGGCGCTGTCCCAACTGGTCAAATGGAGCGGAAGTGGCCAAGTCAAGGGGAAGGTTGAGGGTGGATTTATTCATCGGGATGTGTGATGCAATAGTGGATAAAAACATTCTTAGTTTCCAAACTACCTGAGCAGCGAGAGAGTGTTTTCAAGGTGACGCATTTGTTTGAATTATTTTAATATCATCAGGGAAGTGGGTTGTTAGTCTCATTCTCCTTCATTGACTTTTGGAACAAGAGAGAAAGAGGCAGACAGACAGAGAGAGAGAGAGAGAGAAGACGCCCTTGCTGAGTCTCAGAGTTAAGTATAAACCAATAAGTTCCGCAAGAGTTGGTGACGGCCCAAAATATCGTTGGCTGTTTATGCCCTGGTTGTAAATCAATTATTCAAATCAGGTCATATTTTATCATTGGCACCATTGTGATGAAGATGATGATGCAGGCATGAATGGACTCAGGAGAACACACACAGTCTAATGTGTAAAATATTTATATTGTGTTGGAGTTTGGGAAGTTTTCTTCCTCGTTCTGGTTCATTGTGAAGATTGAAGTAGGCTTCAAAAATGTATATATGTATATATATATATAATGTAAGCTTTAAAATTACATTTTTAGAAACAGAAGCTAAGTACCGATTTTTAAACAGTTTCAAGCCCCCCAACATTCAGACATGTTTTGGATTTTTCACTTTTCTTCTTTCTTTTCTTCTCTTCTTTTCTTGTTTGTTTTTGTTTAAATTTGTGATGATTGTATCTTTTTTTATAATTAGGAAAAATTAGAATAAGTGTATCTAAATTGTAAAACCATGTTAATGTTGCAGGGGTTTTGCTATTATGCTAATTTCAAGGTTATTATGAGGATCATGCAACAAAACACCAAAATATAATACCACCAATAAGTAAAATGAACACAAACAACAACAAAGAACGAGCAAAAAAAAGCATTTAACAAGGTTTTTGCATAACAAAAGGCTGAGTGCCTTTGGGCGTCTTTATCATAACTTTCCCCATTTCATCAAGTACTTGAAAATCAAAGTAATTGTTCAAAAACTATTATTGTTTACAAGCCATCTGAATTAATTAATAAAGAACTGAGGGAGTTTTATAATTAGTGGCAAAAGGTTTTTGCAGCATTAATGAGTCTTTTTATGTCATTTTTGCTCAGCGGGGTTTTTTATTAGACTTCAAGGGCCCTGCAGTGAAGTGGTCCTTGCACAAATCCTTGCGGGACTCCCTTCCAATATTCTAATTAGCTTTATCACTCAATGACAAAGGAGGGACCTTTGTTTTTAATAAAATAATCTGTTTTCTTAAGGATCTAAACTCTTTTGGACCTTTGAGAGCTGGCTGATTAGCTCTGAGGTAGTAAAAACAAACAGCAGATCCAAAGACATCTGTTGCAACCTTGAATAGTGACGGGAAAATAGCTCGTACTGACATAATCAGACGGAGCGGGACGGGAGAACATCTTGTGCATCATCTAATTTTAGCTTGTTTGCTGAAATGTCCCCTCAGGCTGCTTATCTTTAGGAACATGGCAGCAAAAATAAAAAAATCAATATTTATGTCACAACAATCTGGAGAAATGAGACTTTAATAGAAACAAAATGCATGTTATCTTCTAAACGTATCACCGTTGAACGAGGACACTGACAATGACATGACAGGCCCATTAACTTCTGACTGCCGGAGTCTGAAGGTCTCGACTTATTGTGTGCGATGGCTCTCTTGATGACAAAACTAAATAATTCAAACTGGTGGGTTTCGCTTCATGAACGTCCTTGTAGTTATACAAATATAGTTGATAAACTTAACTTGTCATACAATATAAACGTTCCACAGAGTTCACTCATCTTATTAACCTGAAGAATGTGTGGGCGAGTACAGATTGTGCTTGATTGACGTCTCCTGGTCATGCTCTTAAAAGTGAATTCTCTCTACCATCAGGGGGTTTTACCTGCTTGCAGAACAAACCGCCATTCCAAGTCGTTCATCCTCTGCAATTCGACTACTAAATGCATTGTGTATGTGTATTTGTTGTTTGTATGTTACTGTGTCTGTGCAAGCTGCTCAAACAAATTGCCCTAGTGGGATAAATAAGTTTATTGTGTATTGTATGTACCTCAAGCTGGGTTTGCTCCATCAAACTTCAACTTCTTTTAGTAGCTCTGTGTTATTTGCATCAATAATTTAAAAAAGAATCCAGATCCAAAAGGGTTTGGACATATATAATAAATAAGATTCTGTGATGTGATGAAGGGGAGAACATAGCAACTGCAGAGAGTCATTTTTTATTCATACTCATTTATTACACTTGATGGATGCAGTACTTTTTGTATCTTTCTAACTTAAAACATATTAGTACATGAGTTGTGGCCCTTGGATATTCACTATGGAAACTCAAACACTTGTACCCATTACTAGATTTGAAATTGTGTTCAACCTATTATGCAATGACAGTTAGTCATTAGATGCATTAGACTGTAAGTGTTGGCCTTGTGTTTTTTGTCCATTTTATACTCCAATGGGCAAAAACATTAGTCATGCATAATTAAAAGCTGCAAATCTGTCAGTGTTCTTCGGTCCCTTTCTTTGCCTCGGATATTTCAATTGTCAGGTGAAAAGTTCAAACTAGAATTTGTGTTGATCTAATCAACCGTATTGGAAGCCCATTTTTAACAATTTGGCAGACAAATTCCTAAAGATGTATGCTATCGGCCAATTGCTTCAGCATCTACACTGCGATGAGCTCATGTTCAATAGTCACATCGTAGCATTGGAAAAAGACAAAGGTGGAGGCAGCTTGCAACTGTTAATTGGGGCAATGTCGGAAACCCCCCTGACCAGTCTTGAAACCCAAAGCCTGTATCATTAATCACGCATATTGTTTTGTTTGCTGTGTCATCACCATTCATATCTACACAACCAATGGGTTTATGGTTAAATGGTTTACAAGAGCATACAATTGTTCATCTAGCCTCTATTTTTACTCTTGAAGTGTCACATTGATGCATTTTACCTTTAAAATTTCAGATTTTAGGTGAAATATTCCTGTTATTAACATATTGCATGAAAAAAAATTGTTGCAATGTCATTTTTTTCCAATACGGTACAGCCGTAATGTGTGTCCCTCTATTGGATGCTTCCTCCAGGGAACCCGTGTTGGTTAAATCCTTAGATTTAATTAAACTAATTTGAGTGTTTCTCCCATCACTGCCTCAGATAACCCTCAGACAGACACACTCAAACCCACAAGAATTTCATAGAAATGTTTGCACAAACTCACACACTGTCATGACGCTCACTTTTTATGTAACAGATGGGTGACATCCATGAGTGCCAGACTAAAAAGACGACAGCCAATATCCCGCCGTGTGCACACACACGCTAACAAATCCATTCACTTTGCTGCGCGCTAGTTCTCTGTGACATCCACTCACTCGCCATGTGTGTGATATGCCAGCTGTCAAATTTTACTATTTCATTCGAGTCTTTTTTTGTGTGTGTGTGTGCGTTTGTGCCGACAGAAGCCAAACAAACAGACGCAGGAAGGACACATTTGCAGGAGACTTAATTCTGTTTCCAGGCGAAGAAAGTCATTAAAGGTAATGGAACAGACGTGCCGACACACGAGTGCTGAATGTTAAAAAGCTTTTGTTGCATAACACACAGCCTGAGAGAGATAGTTTGATATCCTCAGGAGAAACAGATTGCTTTGCTTCTTCGATGTTTAAGATCATTTTTAGTCTCTCATTCATTAATTTCCCTAATTTCAGGCAAAAAAAAGCACAAATGAGCAAGTACATAGTTTAGTGTCTTACTTAAAAAAAAAATCTGTGTTTGCATTGTATCTTAATTAATTAATTTATTTATATTCATGTATTATTTTTCTTTTATTTATTGAATTGTACTGACATGATCTTGAACTATTTTATTTGAATTTAATCAGACTTCTCAGGATATTGTGTACACATGTTTTTCATGACATCCCTGATTTCCCTGCATGTGTCTTTGGGTGACAAATAAAAAACTTTAGTATTTCTAAAGTCCTTTTATCTTTTTGTCCTTGTTCTATTGAAATGTGCCAATAAGCTATGAGTGTTCAGTTTGTTACCTCTAACATGAACAAGAAAACATTTAAATTCAAATTGTAGTGCTCATTGTGAAGCAGAAATAGCTGCAGTCATAACAGCTTTGTCCAACAGTGTTTCCACACTGTTTGTGTCAGTGTAGGTGAAATGTTCTCTTGAATCACAGCATCATTTCAATTCCCAACAGTAAAAAACAAACACCGTCATTGATTCATTATGGCTGTAAAAAAAAAAAAAAACACCAACCTGAATTTCTAATTATTGCAAGTGTTGTTTGTTTATTGACAGCGTGGCATCTGCAAAAAGACAATCACGTCCCAGAAATGCAAAACTGTAATTACATTACATTACATTACATTACAGTCATTTAGCAGACGCTTTTATCCAAAGCGACTTACAGGAAGTGTATTCAACATAGGTATTCAAGAGAACTACTAGTCACCAGAAGTCATAAGTGCATCTCCTTTCTTAAACAAGCATCTTAAAGCATAAACCAGAGCAAAAGTATAGTGCAGAGGCAAATTACTACGAAAACAATAATTGCAACAAACTACTACGAATAGGATAAGTGCTACAAACTACTACGAATAGGATAAGTGCAGTAAACGAATACGAATGCAATAAGTGCAACAACTAATACGAATGCAATAAGTGCAACAACTAATACGAATGCAATAAGTGCTACGAGGAAGGCTCAGGGCTCAGGGTAGTACTTCTCCCCTGCAGTCTTCAGAGGTAATTATGATTCTTTCATTGTTTCTCTCTGCTGTTTCATTCTGCTCTCTCTCTATTCAGTTTCACTATTCTTCACTTGTTCTGCAGCTCTTTGCTTTGATGAAGAAGTCTAGCACTTTTTTTTCTCTCTTACACCTGTCTTTGATTCTCCAAGTTTGATCTTTTGACGACCATCCCTTGTGTCTAAAATCAGGAAGGCCCAAACCTCAATGTGCACAAACACAAAAGGGATCAATAGGCTCAAAAAAATCCCAATTTATGATTAAAATGCAGCTTTCAGGTTTCCAGAAACCAAAGTAAGTATCTTGTTTTGTCCAACAAAACACCCAAAATCAAAAAGTGCATTTAATAACTATGTTGTCGAATTTACTTGAACAATTTATCTATTATGTGTTGTAAAATAACATGTTAAAATCTCTAAAGCTTGTGTTAACCACGTACCTTATTTCAGGTTAACTAAATACCCATTGACTTCAGGACGAAATAACCCGGAGTGCAACAATTCCATCTGAGTTTTAAGGATTCCTGCAACAATATACGTCTTTTGAATGTCACGTTAGTAACTACGCACAGAGTTTAAGCTTTATTCTCCATCTTCAATTACTTTTTAGTAAACAGAAAATAGCGCAATGGGGAACCAAATGTCAGGGAAAAAGTATACAGTAGATAGGAAATGGAGAGAGAGGATACAGTAGATGTTGTGACTGAGCTAACGGTTAGCTCGGCAGATACTGCAGCTTACCACCAACTCCAGCAAGTAGTCACACTCATATACATCATGAAAGTAAGCAGGCATGAACCACACCAGGACCCTTAAACTGAAACAGCTAATTGGAATTCAGCCATCATTGAATTCCTTTATTTAACCTGTAACTTTCCCTGCTGTGAAATGTAAAAATCTCTACTGTGAAAAATGCGTTTTGTACTATAAAGTTGCTCTAACAGATGGAAGTAAACAGCCGAGTCAATAAGATTTAAAATAAGCAAAACAAAGCCAAAACTGACCAATGAAGTGTGTATTCACAAGCATGCACAGACACACACGAGTGCACACTGTGGCCGACAACAGCTGTGGATTATTAAGAGTTAAGCAGATCAAGGGTCAGAAACCACTGCTGGCTTTGAGATAGATGCAACACACACAAAAACACACACAGTCAAACACACACACACACACACACACAGCTTGCAAACAGTGCTGTACTCTCACAGGTCGACTTAGGAGGTCAGGGGAGGACCCGTCCGCCAGCTGGTTGGGGCGCATCGTGTGGGTGGGTGTTTGAATAAGTTTGCATAATGTGTGGAGGACCACGAGGAGTTTTTTTGAGCCCCACGTGTGTGTGTGTGTGTGTGTGTGTGTGTGTGTGTGTGTGTGTGTGTGTGTGTGTGTGTGTGTGTGTGTGTGTGTGTGTGTGTGTGTGTGTGTGTGTGTTCTTTTGGGAATTTATGGAAAACACGAGGGTTTTTCTCTATTTTGTGTCGTCTACTGTTTTTGTGTTTGTGTTTTCTGTTTGCATAATGAGGGACTAAGAGTGTGTGCATGTCCACGTGGATGAAATCTCATTCCCCCTGGTGTATTTGTTCTGACATGCAGGCTGTGTGTGTGTGTGTGTGTGTGTGTGTGTGTGTGTGTGTGTGTGTGTGTGTGTGTGTGTGTGTGTGTGTGTGTGTGTGTGTGTGTGTGTGTGTGTGTGTGAGGGCCGGTTTTTCCTGTCTTGTGGGGACATTAATCTGATTCCACAGTCATATTGTGGAGACCTGGTTAAAGGTCAGGGTGAGGTTTTTGGGTTTAGGTTGAGATTTAGGTTAAACTCAGGGTTAAAGTAAAGGTAAAGGTTAGGATTATGCTGGTAGAAGTTATGGTAAGGTGAAGTCTCCAGGAAATGAGTTCAAGTCAATGTAATGTCCCCAAAAAGTCATGAAAACACGTCTGCGTGTGTGTGTGTGTGTGTGTGTGTGTGTGTGTGTGTGTGTGTGTGTGTGTGTGTGTGTGTGTGTGTGTGTGTGTGTGTGTGTGTTATTTAAAGAAGGAGATTAGGACCAACAGGGACTCAACACCTGATTAATGCAGAGAGATGGATTGAAAAGTGGATTTGAGCCAATGGATTTCATCACACACCAAAATAACACCCTTATGCAACACACATAACACACACACACACACAGAAGCTGAAGACTGAAGACTGAAACTGAAGAATAAAAAAAAAGTTCACAGCCATCTCTCATGTCTGTCTGTATTGACATTTGAAAGACATAAAGAGAAGATGCTGAGTGAGAAAAACACGGAGGAAGAAAGTAAGAGAACAATAAAACACACACACACACACACACACACACACACACACACAGGAAGTCAACAGGAAGTCAGCGAGGCAGTCAGTCAACAGCAGCAACAAAGAGCTCCGAGGAGACGGAGAGAAGTTTGCATTCATAAAAATGTTCCGCATCTGGGCTGATACCGAAGCTGGAGGAAGTTTTTCTAAAGACTGTTAGACGTCATGAAGTTTGCTCTGAGTCCTCGGCCCTCTCTCTCACAGAGCATTGTCAACTCTTGTCAAATCAGAAAAATCAGTGACACAAATAAACACGGCGGCATGAGGAGGAATTATGAAACGGAATCAATGCACTGTGGGAATGGACGGAACTGCTTCTACCAAACTAGAGTTTGACCAGAAAAATAAGTTATCCTTAAATTGAAGGCGCTACATTTTTATTTCACAACAAAAATCCATCAAATTTTTTATATTTTTTTCTTTGGTGATTAATTATTTAATGAAATGACAGCTTAAGGCAGCGATGACACCAAGACGCCTCTCTAGAAACTCATTGTCTGCAAAACCGTTGTTTTTCAGACGTTTTTTTAGACGCGCATAAAAGTACAAATTTCAACATTTCAGCGCACTAGTTAGCCGTTTGGTTGTGAGAGAGCTACGGAGTATGTGAGAAGGAAAGAAGAACCAGGCGGCACGCTCCTGTTCTGCAGGGTGAAGCCGATGCAGAAGTGTTTTAAAGCTGCTTTCTCTCTACCGACCACCAGGGGGCGACTCCTCTGGTTGTATAGAAGTCTATGAGAAAATGACTCTACTTCTCTCTTGATTTATTCCCTCAGTAAACATTGTAAACATGAGTTTATGGTCTCAATCTCTAGTTTCAAGTCTTCTTCAATACAGCATGATGTTCATTTAGTAAATGATGCTCCATTTAGAGTCAAACAGACCATAAAGCAGGGTATGCTTTAGGGGCGGGTTTACAGTGATTGACAGGTCGCTACAAACTTGAAAAGTGAAAGCTCAAGCTTAATACGCCTACCACTCTTACATTACATAACTAACTTGGCTTCTGAAGTAATTTAAAGTTATTTATCTTCACCACACTCATGCCAGCAATCCTATTTTTTATCATATAACTTTCTGTGAAGTGTCAGGCTAGCAATCTGAAAATATGAAATGTGTGAATAGTGCATTCACTCTTCAGGAATGAGGAGACAGCAGGAGAGAGAGAAGCAAAAAGATGAAAGAAGAAGTGTCATTGACTTCCCTCAGCGGGGGATTTGTTCAGCTTTTCTTTGCAGCAACAAGCCGTCTTTAAAAAGATGATATTGAACATTATTAATTAGCCATGAAAAATGAGAGGCACTGGTGTGTCTTTGTGAGGCTGACATCCAAATGCTTCCCTGCTGCTCAATCTAAATTTGAACACACCAGCTTCCACTGGGAGTCACAGAGCTGCAGAGGAAGAAAGGAGCAGATTTGGCTGGGAAATGTATTGATATTATATCAATATCGTGATATGAGACTAGACATTGTCTTTTGGATATCTTTATATGGTATAAGAGTTATCTTATCCTTGTTTAATTACTGCATTTTCTAAACTTACCAGACTCTTCTTCTAGCATTTACCCACTTAGACATTAAATCCACATTACTGATGATTATTCATAAAATCTCATGTAAATATTTTGTGAAAGCACCAATGGTCAACCCTACAATATCGTCACAATATCAATATGTGTGTTTGTGCTGCAGAAAGAGAAAGAAAGGAATTTGAAAATCGGTCCAATAAAGCAACAATAATATTTGATATTTGCCTTCCTTTGTATTTAAATGTTAAATTCACTTTAGCTTCCTTTGTCATGCAAGTGCACACACACACACACACACACACACACACACACACACACACACACACACACACACACACACACACACACACACACACACACACACACACACACACACACACACACACACGTGGATGCTTGCACAGGTCTGCTGCGTGCCTTCAAGAATAACAAATATCCTGATGAACTTAGACACACACACACACCATTTATCTGTCACATTCATGTTTTCATCACCTCACCTCAGAATGTCCAAAAAACAAACCGAGCTATTCCTGTCTGGGCGTTTAAGATGTGAAGAAGAACCTCTGGAGGGAGACTAAAGGCTGCAACATGTGATGTATCTGATTACACACGTTAATTAGTCATATAAGTGCTCATAAAATCAAACAAATTGTCTCGTAAACGGACATTGATCATAATATTTTGCATTATTCATTTTCATTTGACTGTTATGATTGGTATTGACAAAGCAAACTGTGAAATAAATGGTTTCCTCATCAGGCAATGGCAGTAAAACTCACTCGCTGGGCTTCTTCTTCTACCTTCTTATTTTGTTTTTCAGAGATTTATTTGCATACAGCTCCCTTTTATATCTTGGTCTAATTCAAATTAAAAATATATGTGTTGAAAAACAAAAGGAAAAAAATAGAACAAAAAAAGGTGTCTTCCGTGCCACCAGAAACATTGTCTGTTCCTAAAGTGGCTGTTTCAAAAAGAATTCAGATGATCAGAAGCAGGTTTATGAAGGCGTTTTTCATATACAGGGAGTACACTTTTGATTGGATTTAGACTCAAAAAGAAGTTGTTTTGCTTGGGGAGAGACCGTCGTCATGGTGAAAGAAACATTTGGCTGTAAAAAATAACCTTTTCTGGTAGGAAACAATAAACAAACTGCAGTCTAGTGGCTTTATAACAAAGATGAGCCACTCCAGTCTTTATTTCTGAGAGGCAGCAGTCATTATAGGTAAAGGAAAAGGTAAACACAGGTATTTGAACAAACGATCAATGCCGTCGTTTTTCTATTTGGCGGCCTCTGCAGCCTACACAGTCAGTCAGTCTCCAGCAAATGACTGTCTTTACCCGAGACAGACACCTGCATCCAGATGTATTTGTTCAAGCTTTCACTCTGACTCACAAACACGTGCAAAACACACAAACGACAGACTCTGGCTGTCACTTCCTGATGCATACATTTTCATTTTCGCGAGGGGAAAAAATGCAATCAGATGCCAAGTGATGAAACACACACACACACATATATATCCTGTTTCTCTCTTTCTCTTTCTCATTCACACACACACTCAGAGTCAACACTGCACTGTGAATACGAGTGTCAGCCCTGGGGATTATCAGCGGGGCCGCTGTTTGCCGGGGTAAAGACGTAGTCGATATATATTGACCAGACAAATGTACAAGCTGAGATAAACGAGCCAGCAGCTGCAGCCGTGCATTCTCCATTACGTTCAGCTCGGGCGGAGAAAGCAGAGGAAATGAAGGCAGATAAACGGGTATGATGTGTCACAGGAGAGCAAAGTGAAGCTAGAGGAAGTCTAGAAGGGGATATTTTAAAATCTATAGTTTAAATGGAGAAGAAGTTTTATTGTTATCCAACACTCCAGTTTCAAGTTTTATTGTCTTAAAGTAAAAGCAGTACAGTCTCATTTGTCTATTAAATGCAACTTTTCACACTTCAGTGCGACCTACCTGATCGGAAAGTGATGGAATATATTTTGTGGTCAACACAATTCATTTTCCTGTAAATTCTGCGTCATTTTTGCCTCTCCCTGCTGTATTAGTTGACTTGTTTCACTGAACAGCCGCTTACAGAGCTTCCCTAAATCATTGATAAAGACATTACTCTAAAATTCTCTGATATTTTGTTATTTAAAAAGCTTTTATTTTGAAGCAGGAAATCAGGAAATGTTGGGACGAGCTTTTCGTCATAAGGAGGTGGGCCGTGGTTACATATTTCTGTCTCTCGGCCCTTTTTTTTGCTTTTTTCAAAATGATGCCGTGGGTAGACTTCAAGTGATTTATATCAACCATGTTTTATTTCTGTGAATGAGAAAGAAGTGAAGTGTGTTAATATAGAGTAGTAGTAAATCACAGCTCTGCTATAAAAAGGCCCTGAGTCGTTTTATTGGGACTTTCTCTGGATTCTGGTCCAACTTCTTGAGGACCACTACGTTTAAAAAAATAGATATATTGTTTTTTATATACCGCCCTCTGGGTAGCTTGAAGTTTAAGATGGTAGGAATCTGATTTGATTCCCAAGAATTAAAATAGGTTTAATATCTCATATTGTCTTGCAGTTATGCTTTTTGTTTACTCTTAATTATGTAATTTAACTTGCTCCACCTGCTCAGCTTGCACCTCCTTACTGGACAGTCTTGTACCGATAATGGTGCAGAATGTCGAAAGATAAATTTGCAATAGCTCCAAAAAAATGTATGATTGTATGATTTCCTAGTTAACTAAACAGCAAAGAGAGCATTTGCATCTGAAGGATGACTCAATCGTGATGATGCTGTTCCGAGTGGAAGAGGAGGGGGAAGAAAAATGGAAACTGGCGGTGGATGTGATTCATCAGCACCGGAGGCTGATGTCTGCCGAAGGTACAGACTAATCAGGAACTGGGAAATGTGCGTGTTGAAAACTTGGCTTGCATGCTCGGCCGTGATGACGGTAGCATGGCGGATGCTTTGCCAATTGTTTAACTCAATAAACAATTACAATGCTCGGCTTGACGTCTTTGTCACAACGAGAAGCAAAGGCACCATTAAAAGTCTGTGCGAAAGCATGTTATTATCACCAATAATCGCCTTTGACATTTTATGATCGATGATTGCACTTTAATTTATGCTGGGTATTATTTAAGGTCACAATTATTCCTGACTCATCTTACCCAACACTTATCCTTAATGAATGCCTGCATCAAACTGGTCTGGAGGTATTATAATTGTAGATGCTATTGTCAGATGATAAATCAATGTTAAAGCTAATAAGCTAATGTTTAGCAGGTGTAATGTTTCTTTTGTATTATTGGCTAATTAACACTAAATGGTATGGCGTTTGGCTGTTGGGAATGTCCGTTTTGCAGGTATTTAACAAATACTGCCATCCATTCGTTTGTGGACTTCCATTTTGAAGCCTCGATTTCGGCATTTAGGTCGTCGCCATCGTGTTTTTTTGCGCCCATTGACCATATTTGGACCGTGGAGGATTGACTCCTTGGTTGGGATGGCGTGTATGGCTCTGGAGAGTCAGGGGATCCTCAGAGTGATTAGAATTTATTGTCTCGGAGCTATACATTTAAATTCATAGAAACAGCTTTTGTGCTCAGTCATGCTTCGGGTACATCCATAATTGAAAAATGCTCCGTGGCACTTCTGAGAACAAAAGTCTGGACCAAAAATAATGATATTCCTACTGCTTTTTGAAGAACTGAAACTTGGAAATTAGATATAAATAAAAATCCATTCCCTCCAATTTTGAGAATGTCCCCAGCGTTGTGGCCGGCTCGATTAGTTTAGGTGCACCAATGGGATTTTTAGAATGGTCTAGTTAAACATCAATGAGGCCAACGTGATTATTCACAGCAGCATGCTTAGGGAAACTTGCTGTGTGTGAGCTTGGTGATTAGTCAAACTTGGCCATTAGGACTGTATGACTCATCACATTCAATCATGCGACACCAGTCAAAGACGAAGATGTTGATTGGATGCGACTGAGCGTTGTTTCTGTTGCCGTAGGTACGACAGAAACAACACAGAGACGGAGGTTTGAACATGAAGAAGGATTCAGTTCTTGAATGACTCCCACACTGCAGTCCACTTATCTTTGCACACACATAGAGAGGAGACCTGCTCCATTCATTGCTCACCTCCAATCAATATCCCCCTCCTCTGTCGCTGTCCGTCTGATTGAGAGGGATGAGGAGGTTTCATGTGATTGCATCAGTTAATCAGCAGCCTTACAACCAGTCCAGCTGCTGCATATCCGCCACAATCAACCTCTCCTCACCCGTCGCAGCCTCCACCTGTCAATCTAATCTTGTCGTCAATTGACATACCTCCTTTTAGTTAACTATACCTGTCTGTCATCCTTTCATCATTGACACTGACTTTATACTCAACGATATCTGAATCAGGATCAGCTTTAATGGCCATGTGTAAACACAAACAAGGAATTGTGTTGCTCTGAACATCCATACACATGAAATAGACATTCAGCTAAAGAAAATAAGGACTTCCAATACAATCAGACTTCTTTTTTTCCCCAACCAGAGGAGTCGCCCTCTGAAGGCCATTAGAAATAATGCACATTTAACATTTAACATAACACAATTTAGCATTGACTGTATAGAGGAAGTGGAAACCACTTGACAAGGTAAACCATTATTTTCGACCACTCTGTAATGTCATGTATGAGTCATAATGTGCATTTTGAGTGTGGTCGTGTGCCGTTTTCCCTCAATCCCCTTGATCCTAAAGGTGAACACGATCAGGTGTGCTTATTGTAAAATGTAGTCAAAAAGCAGTCGTGGTAGTTGTTCACCTTGTGTTCTCTCTGTATCGGTTAGGGAGGTAGGTATGGTGCCTTTAGTTTCTTTTTTGTTTTGGGCCTGGCTCATCCTGACGCTTATTTCTACTTCACTTTCTAAAACATTTAATATTGTGGACTGTACATTCTTGGGAGTGGGGGAACATATGTATATAAATATATATATATTAAATTGTAAGCAAAAGTGCAAAGGTGCAGAGTGCAAAGGGTTCTAAAGAGTAGGCTACATCAATACGCCAATTCAACCTTTTTCCATGTGACTTCATGTGACCTTTGTGAATGTCACCCTCTTAAACTCTCCAAATGACTTTTACTTCATAATCGAATAAACTCTGTAGAACATTAAATAATGACAAAAAAGTTCATGTGCTTATTTTGAAAAAACAACAATTGGATGGGAGTGTAATTGATTTTTTACAAACAGACAAGCAAAAGATACGTAAAATGTATGTGTGTAGCTTTCAGGAGATCTACATGCGTGTCACACCACCAACTAAAGGGATTCAAACATGTGAGAACTAGGGAGTGCCACACATAACACAGAGCTCACATGTTCACCGTCATACTCTGCATCTGCTCGGAAATCTAAATGTTATGCGACGTTTGATGCGTGTAACTGGTACGATCCTCACTCTTTGGTATCTTCTTTCTAACAGAGGATTACAACATGCAGCAGTAAGAGATCTGTCGACACTCCACACCTTGAGCCCATTTAGTGCCCATCATTGCATAATTGTGAAACTTTAATGACTGGCAGGGATGGGTGGATCTGCAGTGAGCATTATTATTATTACCAGCCGAAGGTATTGTGTTCACCTTGTAAATCTGTCTGTGTGTCATCATGGCAAAATGTGTTTCTTGACCCACTTACTGTGCCAGGAACAAGCACAAAGGTGGTTTTGTTTATATGTCAGTCTGTTGACAGTGTGATTGATGGCCGCAACCTTTCAAGTCGCAGTCACGAAACTTTACAAATGTATTGTTGACGATTACAATGAAGATGGGCGTGTGCCGAGCAAAAGGGGCAACAGGGCTTAAATACACTTATTGTATTGGTATTAGTCTGTTTCTGCACTATACTTTTGCTCTGGTTTATGCTTTTAGATGCTTGTTTAAGAAAGGAGATGCACTTATGACTTCTGGTGACTAGTAGTTCTCTTGAATACCTATGTTGAATACACTTCCTGTAAGTCGCTTTGGATAAAAGCGTCTGCTAAAAATGACTGTAATGGGGCCATTGCACGTTTTTTATTCCTTTTGTATATTGTTATGTTGTACATTGTTGTTATTATTATTATTGCTATCATACACTGCTGCTGGCTAGCTGAGAGCTGCCAAACGGAATTTCGTTATTCACTACAATGACAATAAAAACGTCTTTATCTTTATCTTATCTTTATTAGCGCATCCACTTAACCCCCCTGGCCTAATTTGGCGTCAAAAAAAACTTTTCCAACTGTGTAGTTAAGATCGTCTCTAATAATTTATTTTCCTAATTTGGGAATGATGTCAGCACTGGGTATAAACAAAAATAATTCCTCCTTTTGTATTCAGCTGTTATCATAACTTTATGGCATGACAAAGAGCTGCTGGCTACTGCTGATGACTCAAGAATTAATCGAAAGTTCAATGTCATAGAAATGTGTAAGAGCGGAGGGATAAAAGGGAGCTTCTATACGTCATAGTTTTCATGAACATGGTAGAAACTGTAACCAGTTGATCTGCTGTCATTATGACTTGACAGTGACATAATCTCTCCAGTTAGAAACTACAGATGGAACATAAACCTTCTGCCTTTAGATTGTCGCAACAATTTACAAATGTACATATTTATGTCTGCAAATTCATGTTCATTCTGCTATAAAAACAGGTGTTCTTTTCGTATAGGTACTAAGGAAAAAATGTATGAAACCACCGAACAGAATTCAGCAATTTAGAAAAAAAACTGGGAACCAAAAAGGAACATAGAGAATAGTTTCCAGATGTTATGACCCATTTGAAGATTCACACAGATAATTCCTTGCATGCAAAGTCATTAAAAGATGAAAGAGAAGCCGGCCTAGCAGGTGGAACTAAATTAATAAGAGAGTCAGGAATTTGTTTACACGCACACATTCCTGAAAAGAAATGTCATCAGCCAGAATAAGTAGACACCTGTAGGCGTCTTAACAAACATTATGTAAGATCTACTGAACTTTGAGCAGTTCATAAAAGACAATGAGAACAGAGACAATAGACAGTGAGTTTTGAAAATGTGTTGCCCTCTAGACTGAGAAAAGGGGATCACAAAAAGGGTCAGATTTTTTTTAATTAAGGGTTTGTTAGAATTAAACGTTACAATGGACAAACTCCACCGTCTATACACAAGGTGCACTGCTCTGAGCAGCCCTTTGCTTTGAAGTCTGAAGTCTGCACAGGCAGCAGGGCAAGAAACATTTAAATTCTGTTTGGCAACCGCAGAATGGGTAACTGTCAATCATGTTGCAAGGACAGTAAATGGAAAAAGCTATGAACATAAGTTATCTAAAGAAATCCAAACTTGGAGAGGAAAAAGCTGTGGTGACAAGGTGTTTTTCTGCTCCTCGGAATTTTACTCTTCAATCACGGTTTCAAATAAGTAAGAATTATATTTCTCAGTGGACCCAATAAGACACATTTTGATCAAGCTTCAAATTAAGCTTCATTTACAGCATGTATCCCACAAAGGAATTCATTTTTGAATGTGGTGATGGATTAAACCATCACCACTAGTTATCACGATAGAAATAGAATTGACTAAATGTAGTTCGCTGTGCTCTCAGAGAACACTGAAAGTGAATGTTTAAATATCGGTTTATAAGTACCAAAACGTACATTTTTAGGCCACCAAGCCAACGAAGCCGACCAAAGAGGCGTTCTTCTCATTGCGACGGGCAATGTGTACAAAGGGCAGGGACTTAATCACCTTGAGCTCATGGCCTGTGCTTACTGTGAATTTCTCATTAATGCAAAATAATTGCAATCTCCCAATCTATATAACATGTCGCCAGGTTACCAATGCCTCTTGGCAAAGGGCTGCCACATGCTGATCAACTCAGTGGAGGCGCATGCAGTCCTGAACATCTTAGTCCATCATCCAACCACTGGTGACCATTTAGAAAAATGGGTGCCACGGCCACCAGGGGGAAGGTTTGTGATGACCCAACATCCAGTTTTGTTCCCAATATATCGATCATCACCTCTAAAAAAAAAAATTGGTGATGTCATATTTGGGTTTTTTATCTTTTTATTCATTTCGACCTTTAAAACTTTTTGAGTCAATCCAAGTACAATTTGAGGATTTACATTTTCTGCTACTTTACGTTTGTACTCCATTCCATCTCAAAGGCAAATAATATCCTTTTTCTAAACTACATTTATTTGACACCTGCAGATTCAGATTTATAATAAAATGTTATACTTGTACTTGAAAATGAACGTGTATGAAGTCGTAAGCTTCTTTCATTAATTAAACCAATCAATTGGTTTTGAAGTTCCCAATGATGAGAAGAAAGTAAAATAAAAATGTAGGACTAATGATTGGGAACTCCATCTCTTGCTCATTATTAATAATTGCATTCTTCTTAATACATAGGTGCTTGTAATTAGTGCATAGCTCCGTGCAAGCTATAAACAAACACAGGCATCAAGACAAACATGTTTGACTTGATGCCTTTTCTCTTGGCCTCACGCAAAGCTTCTTATGTCAGTGAGGGAGATGAACTTGGTTTATTGGAAAGCATAATACTGTGGGCGGAGCCAAGTTTAACGAATTGGGTATATAACGGCGTGGACGAAGTGAAGGAGGCATCGCTACAATGGCTCTCTACCAGTTCCTGTGTGGTTCCACCGTGATGATGATTCTCTTATCCAGAGGTAAGAAACTTTTCTTTACAATATTACAAATGTTTGGGTTGATAAAGGGTTGAAGTGGTACTAGACTGTTGATGTGAGGGTATCTGCGAGCTATATTGCCTGCCAAGTGCAGCTTGAACTTGGAAGCAATGACGAAGTCAGGTCTCCGTTAAGATTATCTTAAAAGGTCAAAATAAGGGAAGTTGTAGGCTGACCTTTCATTTTGTCCTTCAAAAATATTTAATCTTCAAAAATAAGCAAAAATGACTGATTTTATAATGTAATCAAAGATCTTGGGTGCATGTAAAAGCACCCAAGAGTGGCGGTAGAGTGGTTGTAATCAATTGTGCTTCATTTGGAAAACTCTTCCTGTCTTTTCTATTTTTCTTTATTTTAAATATGATTAATTAAAGAGAGAAACAACAAAAAGTTGGAAATGTGGTAATGTTCAGTAGAGTGAAGAACCGAGTAGTTCAGTGTTATGAAATTAATTATAGGAATATTACATTGGGATGAATAAAAAATAAATCAACAATATCAAAAAATTATAAAACATAACAGGTTTATTAATTAAACATTCAGAGATTAAATAAAATAATAATAGCAATTAGAACTAATACCTTGCAAGTGTATTTGTGACAAAACATTATGTCAATAGATCTAGGAGGGTGTTTGGCTAGAGTTGCAATTTTATTTCAAAATGTGAGTTGCAATTTAAAAAACATGGAGCCTGGACTTCAAAATGAACTGGTCAAACAGTTAAGACACTGTTTTTGTTTGTTTGTAGACTCATTTTTACATTTAATGACTTTATATATTTTTAGATAGGGTATATTGGAGAGAGAAATAAGATGTGGGGAAACAGGGTAGACGTGAACCGGGAGCATTTCCGCCCATGTTGTATGTGCCTTAGCCAATCGGCTATTGGGTCAGATTTTTTCTAAATGTTTTTGAAACTGTAATTTATGCCCACAATAGTTTCTTTTTGGATTTATGTTCACTAATGCACCTCATCATCTGCTTCTCCCTGAATGGGTTTGCTTAATTAGTGTCTCTCTCTCTCTGTTCTACATTTCAGGATGTCATTCACAGCTGCCAGGTAAGCATCCAAAAGCAACATTACAAAGATCTTCAACTTTTACGATTTCTCAGATATTTAGCAGCCTTGTTGCATAATAGTTCATGTTTTACTCACCTATGTTCTTCTTTCTCTGTCAGTGTGTGGCCTGGCTGTAAAAAACACCAGAATTGTGGGAGGTCAAAATGCGGCTCCGGGAAGTTGGCCCTGGTTGGTCAGTTTAAACAGTGATGGCCGTCCCTTCTGTGCAGGGTCCCTAATTAACAATCAGTGGGTGCTGACAGCTGCCCACTGCCTACCAGGGTGAGGAATAACTGTTGCTAGCTTTCTTTTATTAACTTTGTAAATGGTTTGTCAGCTTTTTTTAATAGAAACGACAAGATAGTCTTGAAAAAAAGATTGTGCACGTGCAGTCTAGCAGTATTGCTGAAGTACAAACAGTCCCTTATTTGTGAAACTCACCTGGTACTCTGGAGGCTGAATGTGAAAAAATGTACTAAAATATATTATTTTCCTTCCTTTGTGTTCTAGAAGTGACCGCCTTACCACAACTGTTTATCTGGGTCGCAACAGCCAGACAGGTCCAAACTTCAACGAAGTGGAAACGTCACTTGAAAGTATCAATTGCCATCCTTCATACAACTTCCTGACCAACGAGAACGACATATGTCTCCTGAAACTGTCGGCCCCGGTGGATTTTACGACCTACATACAACCGGTCTGCTTAGCCTCGGCGATGAGCACGTTCCACACCGATGTTAGCAGCTGGGTCACTGGTTTTGGTGAAACTCAATTTGGTAAGCTCAGAGACTGTACACTTTTATCACAAAATGATGCATACTGATGTGTATCGTCTTTGTTCGCACACCAATTTGATTCTTATCTTTTGAAATATCTCTGAACAGATTCATCTTCCAGGGCAGACATCCTGCAGGAAGTGAATTTACCAATCGTTGGAAACAATGAGTGCAAATGCACCTATCCTGAAATAACAGATAACATGATCTGTGCTGGGTTCAAAGAGGGAGGAAAGGACGCGTGTCAGGTGACCACCACTTTTTGTCTTTTTATTTTGTAATGCCTTCTTGTGGAAATCATTTTACTGAGAGATGATAGAAGGCAGGGTAAGCTACAGTTTAGTAGCTTGGAAAATATGTACGTTGTCTTCCAATTTCAGTAGCAGGGTAGATTGTATACCCATTCGCATGGGTACCAAATAATCTTAAAACCTTAATTCATATCCCAGAAATCTGCAATATTACATAAAAGAGCTGCAAATCATGCACATGTTGAGTAGTTTCTCTTTGTCTACCCAAAACATAAATGTACATTCATTTCAGTCACACTTGAGACTTTGGCTTGTTGTTAGTTTTATCCAGTTTGTTAATATTAGCTGTCAATTTCTTTCCATAGGGAGACTCAGGGGCACCACTGGTGACTAAAAAGGGTTTTATGTGGATCCAGAGTGGAATTGTGAGTTTTGGCCTCGGCTGTGCCAGGCCTATGACTCCTGGAGTCTACACCCGTGTGTCCGAGTACGAAGAATGGATCACCACCATGACTGGCAGCAGCGAACCAGGCTTTGTTACCTACAGATCCTCGGGAGTGGACAGCGACTTAAATATTACCTGTTCAAATAATCAAGCCCCCACTACCACCGCCACCACTACCACCGCCACTACCACCACAACCCCCACCCCCACCACTACCACCACAACCCCCACTACCACCGCAACCACCACCACTACCACCGCAACCACCACCACTACCACCGCAACCACCACCACTACCACAACCCCAACTACCACCGCAACCCCAACTACCACCACAACCCCAACTACCACCGCAACCCCAACTACCACCCAACCAACTACCACCATGAACACAACCCCAACTACCACCGCAACCCCAACTACCACCACAACCCCAACTACTACCACAACCCCAACTACCACTGCAACCCCAACTACCACCATGAGTCCCACTACCACCACAACCCCAACTACCACCAAGATTCCCACTACCACTAAAAAAACCTTAACCATGAAATGCCCCACTAAAAACCAGAGGGATGTTGACAGTGTATTTGACAGTGGTGAAAAAGTTATCCATTTCTCCCGCTTCACCTCACTCTGTCTTCTAGTTATTTCCCTTTATGTGCTGGTTGGTGAAACATAAAGTGAAATGTCAAACTATATCTCATTCACTGTGTTTTATAATGAGCCTTCTTCTTTCAATGTTAATATGTAAATATGAATGTAAAACCACTAGAACTGAAATGCTGTGATTATCAACAACAGAAACAACTTTTTTAAATGTGTCCTTTTGTACCTGTAGCCACACCCAACAGTTATGTCACAATGTCCTTGGGTACACCTATGCATCACTGCAGATTGTGAAACCACTGAAAATCAGCAAAAACAATACTTTTCAGGGGGGTATTGAGTTACTCTTTAATTGCTATTGTATGCTATCATAAAGTAAATCATTGTATGAAGTTGCAGATGATTGGATTGATGTTACATTTGAAAAAAGTTTGTGAAATGTTGTATTGTCTTGTAAATAACGAAATGTTTTATTAAAAAAGATCATGAAATAATCAATTTTATGTTGAATTCCTCTTTGAATTGCTGTTTGCTATATAGAACAGATGATTTGATAATTCAAATAAGAGAGTACATATAAAACACATATCACATGATGCGTCTATGGCTTGTTAGACATAAATCTAAATTAGACATTCATCTTTACGTATATTTGCAATAATCAGAAAAACATTTAATTTCTTGCACATTTGGATGTGGCTTCTAGTTAAAGAGTGTATAATAATGTAAAATAGACAAGCAAAACATACATAAAATGTATTTGTTTTGTTTTTAGGAGCTCTACTTATGTGTCACTCAACCAATAGCATTCTTGATGGGCGTATATGGTGCTATTCTCATTTCTTCACAACTCTCTGCAACATTTCATTTTCATACAGATGCCGCCAACTAGACCAACACAGCAACCATCTTTGTCTCACTTTTCTTGTGTTTTTAAGTTTGTACAGCAAATGTACACACGCAATTAGAGCTGGTTTGCATTCTGTATCTTGCCGCGAACAGAGGGTTACAACGCGCAGCAGTAGGATATCTGTCGACTTGCCACAGCTTCTGCCAAAGTAGTGTGCACAATTCTTCATTTCATATTCAGCTGTTATTATTGCAGCAGCCTTCTTTATGGCACGAGCTGTCAAATAACCACTGGCTACTGCTGCATATGTGGAGGGCTAATCCATGCTTTACATACTGCTAAATAGCTCCATACGACATAGTTTTCATGAACAGGATGTTGGTTTATTTTACCTAATGATCAGGCGAGATTTGCTCATATATTACTTTACTTTCAGTATCTATGAAAGCGTGTGCAAACCTTGAGATGGTGTGGCAGACACTGGACATAATGTAAAACCCTTTCATACAAAATTAGGAATAATTTAAACACTATAAGTTTTCTGTCTAAAACTCCTCTCAGGTTACATAATGCATAATGTAACCAGTTGATCTGCTTCGCGTCATCATGACTTGACAGTGACATAATCGCTCCAGTTAGAAACTACAGATGGAACAGATACCTTCTGCCTTCAGATTAGAACAGGACTGTGAAAAGAGCATGACAAAAAGACAATTAAAGTCCCCTGTATTTGATGACTTTAGTGTCACATTTTTAAAACTACATTTTCTATCTGGGAAATGTCTCTTTGTTTGATTTAAACTATTAAATATTGTGCTACCCACAGAATGGGTTACTGTCAGTCATGTGGCAAGCCAAAAATCGGTAAAGATCATTCTTAAAGTTAGCCTACATGAATGTTACAACTTTTACTTCCTCAAGATAGTCAAGTTTGATCGTTTTCTTGAATTGAAGAATCGGTAGTTGCGACGGGCGATGTCATCAGGTTACCAATGCTTCCTAGAAAAGGGCTTCCGCTCGCTGATCAGTGGAGGCGCTTGCAGCCCTGAACATCTAAGACCATCATCCAACCACTGATGACCATTTAGAAAAATGTCTGCCACCGGCCGGTTCTTGATGGCCCAATATCCAGTTTTGTTCCCAATATATCCAACATCACCTCTGAAAGATTTGGTGTTTTTATCACAAAATCATAAGGATTGTTTAGTAATGCCGCTTAGTTTATTTATTCAAAACTTTACAACTTTGACTGAATCCAAGTACAATTTTGAAATACTTGTACTTCATTTGAGGATTTTTCCATTCTTCTTTATATTTGTACTCTAATACATCTCATAGGGAAATATTGTACTTTGATTAAACTATATATAACCCCAAAATAAATGATGATGATAAAAATATCATGATATATCATATTAGAAATCTAGAGATGTTTAGATACCTTTTTTTCCTTCCTGTCATTGTGTTTTAGCCAATGCTGAGTACAGATGAGATACCGGTACAAAAGAAAAATTGTTAGACACATTCTTCTCTAGTAAATGCAAGTTGCAGATAAACCTAGGCATCAAGACAAACACGTTTGACTTGATGCTTTTGCTTATGGCCTAATCCAGAGCTTCTTAAAGCAGGAATTCTGTTATGTTGGGAGGTCAGCGGGGGGGGAAGTCCTAATGATGACGGTTTAATGGAAAGTATGACACTGTGGGTGGAGCTGTGTATTCTGAAAAAGGTATTTAAGGGCGAGGACAAAGTGAAGAAGAAACTCTTAAAATGGCTCTCTACCAGTTTCTGTGTGGTTCAGCTGTGATGATCATCCTCTTATCCAGGGGTAAGAAACTTTTCTTTACAAAATTAACAGAAGTTGGTAATGTTCAGTATAGTGAAAATAAAATTCACCATCTTCTACCAGCCATTGTTTCATAACCTAATGGGTCAACCCTAGCACTTTGTAGAACATTCACAGTATTATGAAAAAGTTATAGGAATATTACATTGTGGTAATAGTCCAAAATTATTCACAATCATCATGAAATCATAAACAAAACTAAGGTTCAATAATAGAACATTTAGACATTAAAATAAAAAAGTTGACGTTGGATTGAATACATTGCAAGTGTAATTGTGTAGCAGTTGCATTTTGGTTCCAACCAGACTTTTATTCTGGTAATATAACAGAATCCCATTAGGTTCCCTAGAGCTGAACAACATTACAAATACAACAACAACACATGACCAAGAACAAGCTCCTGAAACTGCCAGAGTAAAGAAACAACTATGTATGGAAACACACAACGGAATTCAACCGAGTTATTTGACAAGGCATGGCTAAATCAACTGGTCGGAGATTTAAGAAACTGTTTCTGTTTTTATATGATTTCGATTATTTTGGGGCATTTTAAACTTCTATTTCATTTATCTATTTTCAGAAGTGATAGTGAAGAGAGAGAGATAGAGAGCAGGGGAATGTCATCCAGCAAACTCAGGGCATTTGCTCATGTTGTATGTGCTTTATCCAATCGGCTGTCGGGTTATATTTTTCCGAAATGTTTTTGAAATGGTGATTTCTGCCGAGAATAGTCTCTTTTTTTTCTGTTCATAATCAAATGTCATCATCTGCTTCACCCTGAATGGGTTTGCTTAATGTCTCTCTCTCTCTGTTCTACATTTCAGGATGTCATTCAGAGTCACCAGGTAAGCATCCAAAAGCAACATTACAAGTTCTTCAACTTTCACGATTTCTCAGCTATTTAGCAGCCTCGTTGCATAATAGTTCATGTTTTACTCTTTTGTTCTCCATTCTCTGTCAGTGTGTGGCCTGGCTGTAGAAAACACCAGAATTGTGGGAGGTCAAAATGCGGCTCCGGGAAGTTGGCCTTGGTTGGTCAGTTTATACAGTGATGGCCGTCCTTCTTGTGCAGGGTCTCTAATTAACAATCAGTGGGTGCTGACAGCTGCCCACTGCCTACCAGGGTGAGGAATAACTGTAGCAAGCTTTCTTTTATTAACTTTGTTTAGAGTTTGTCTTTGTTAATAGATACAACCACAGCATGAGCCAGGAAATACATATGACGTAAATACTGCAGGTTACTAAAGTACAAGCTCTCCTTCCTTTCTAAAACTCAGATGGCACTCTGGATGCTGAAGGCGAAACATTTGCTAAAATGTATTCTTTCACTTTTTTGTCTTGTAGAATTGACGACCTTGACACAATTGTTTATCTGGGCCGCTTCAACACATCAGGTCCAAACTTGAATGAAGTGTCTCTTGGACTTGAAAGTGTCGATTGCCATCCTTCATACGACTTCCTGACCAACGAGAACGACATATGTCTCCTGAAACTGTCAACCCCGGTGGATTTTACGGACTACATACAACCGGTCTGCTTAGCCTCGGCAGGGAGCACGTTCCACGCCGGTGTTAGCAGCTGGGTCACTGGTTTTGGTGTAACTCAACCTGGTAAGCTCACAGACTGTACACTTTGATTTCAAAATGTTGCATACTGATGTTTTTTTTTGCACACCAATTTGATTCTTATCTTTTGAAATATCTCTGAACAGATTCATCTTCCAGGGCAGAGATCCTGCAGGAAGTGAATTTACCAATCGTTGGAAACAATGAGTGCCAATGCACCTATCCTGAATTAACAGATAACATGATCTGTGCTGGGTTCAAAGAGGGAGGAAAGGACGCGTGTCAGGTGACCACCACTTTTTGTCTTTTTATTATATCATGCCTTCTTGAGGAATTTATTTTACTGGGAGATGAAAGAGAGCAGAGTAAGCTACAGTTTAGTATCCTGGAAAATATGTACCTTGTTTTACAATTTCAGAAGCAGGGCAGATTGTATGTCTGTTGGCATGGGTACTAAATATTCCTAAATTCTTAAATAATATCCTGGAAATCTGCAATATTACATAAAAGAGCTGCAAATAACGCACATATCTACCCAAAACGTAAATATAAATGAATTTCAGTCAAACTTAAGTCTTGAGGAGTCTTGTTATGTTTGTCCAGTTATGTTAGCATTACCTTACCTTAGCTTTCATGGTTTTTCCAAGTTTTGTTTCTGATTCTTTGTTGCAACAACTTTTAACGTTACCTACAATTTCTGGCATTGACACAACAACAAAGCTTCTTAAGAACAGACATTTATTTGATTCCCCTTGCTTGTGAGCTTTGTGCTAAGCTATGCAAAATACATCATCAAGATATTCATTGATTGCACAGACAGAGATGAAGGAGAACAGACTTTAACAGTTACCAAACAGCATTCAAGGAGTTATGCTTCAGAAAGGCAGTTGCTTCCTAGGCTAGAAGATACCCTAACACATTCCATAAACTGTCAATTCCTTTCAACAGGGAGACTCAGGGGCACCACTGGTGACCAACAATGGTTTTATGTGGATCCAGAGTGGAATTGTGAGTTTTGGCCTCGGCTGTGCCAAGCCTACGACTCCTGGAGTCTACACCCGTGTGTCCGAGTACCAGGAATGGATCACCGACATTATTGGCAGCAGCGAACCAGGCTTTGTTACCTACAACTCCTCGGGAGTGGACAGCGACTTAAATAGTATCTGTTCAATTGTACCATACACCAATGCAACTACCACAACTACCAACACTGCAACCACCGCTATATCCAAAATCCCAACGACCAACACGAGCAGCACATACAGCACCGAAGACCCTAAGTCTGGTGGCAGTGTATTTGACAGTGGTGTAAACGTGAACCACTTCTCCCACTTCACCTCACTCTGTATTCTAGTTATCTCCCTGTATGTGCTGGTTGGTGAAACATAAAGGGAAAATGTCAGTTTAAGGTTTCAAAGAGCAAATGTTTAATTCATTGTGTTTTATAATGAGCACACATCACTGCACTAAGGTGAGAAGGGAAACCACTGGAGATGAGCAAAAACTAAACTTTTCCGGGGGGTTTCTCTTTAAATTTGATTGATTTAAGTTTGAAAAAGCTTTGGGAAATGTTGTATTGTCTAGTAACTAACTATATGTGTGTGTGATGTGTAATAATGGAATCATGAAATAAACAATTGTATGTTGAGTTACTCTTTGAATTTCTGTTTGCCATATGGATTAGATGATTTGATGATACAAATAAGAGAGGGCATATAAAATATACATTACTGATACATTTTCAATGTCCTGCAATGCTTGATGGGCGTAACTGGTGCTAACCTAATTCCTTCAAAACTCTGCAACATGTCATTCTTCATACGGATACTGCCCAACAGACCAACACAACAACCTTCTTTGGCATATTTTGGTATCTTGCTTGCTAACAGATGATTACAACATGCAGCAGTATGAGAGCTGTCAACAGACTAGATCTGCCAAATGTATGTGCATAATTGCATAATTGTAAACCTTTAATTAATAGCTGGGATGGGTGGATCTGCAGTGCACACTATCATTACCAGCTGCGACGCAGGAATTGTTTTCACCTTGTATGCGTGTCATCATGGCAAAATGGGGACCTGGAGACAAAGACACATGTTTTTATGTCTGTGTGTTGACAGATTGTGTGAGACATGAGAAATATGCCGCCAGCTATTACTTAATAATGCCAGACATATCCAAAGTCTTTATGTGCTGTGTTTGAATTATTTCTTTGAAGATATGTGGATGTGTTTTTTTTAGAGGTACAGAGGCAGAGATCTGAAGCTTGGCAAACACATTATTATGCATTCCAGTAAATGGTTGACATAATCCACCTGTAACAGATTACAAGCAGGTAATAAGAAACACATTGTAAAGGCTTTGTCATGAATTTAACCACAAAGAATTTTTCTCTATTCTGACTAGTTTTTCTTGTGACGTCTGGTTTTGATGGGAAATGTTGTTGTTGGATGTCAACTTTCCCACATTGGCTGGGAGACTAAAGAAATTTACTTTTAAACACATTTAGAACTGATAATGTATATATCTATAACTGAATACGTACAGTTTATGTGCAGTATGCAAATAATGAATCAAAACAACGTGTTTGATGTGCACAGTCTGATGCTGAGCATCCGAAACCACCAAACAGAATTCAGCGAGTTAGGAAACAACTGGACAGAGACGGAGTTATGACCCATTTAACTTCATAACACTAACATCAGCTCAAAGCAGCTTATAGCCTAATGCAAACTTGAAACTGCCAAGATGTCTTCTTGATCAAGGTTATAATTTAAAAATGAATGCAATCATGTATTTCCCAATCATCTGAATCGCATTGTTTGTTTTTATGCAAATAACCAGATAAATCCTGGTCGTTAAGGGTGAAGGAGAATCTACCCAAATGGGTTGAACAAAATCAAAAAGAATTATTACATGCACAGTCCTTCAAATAAATCGCATCAGGCAGAATAAGTACACACACCTGTAGGCGTCACATTAAACATTCTGTGAGACTTTTCATCTACTAACATTTGAGCAGTTTACAGGAGACAATGGACAGTTTTTAAAGTGTGAGGCCTTCTGGACTGTGAAAAGGGTGTCTGCTCTGAACAGCCCTTTGCTTTGAAGTCTGCACAGGCAGCAGGGCAAGAAACATTTCACTTCTGTTTGGCAACCGCAGAATGGGGTAACTGTCAATCATGTAGCAAGCCCAGTAAATGGAAATGGCTAGGACCATACGTTATCTGAAGAAAAACTAACTTGGATAGCGGATGAAAAAGCTGTGGCGACGAGGTGTTTTTCTGCTCCTCGGAATTGAACTTTCAAACACGGACCATACAGTTTGTTTTTTCGTACAGAGAAAACAAGAGTCACCTCAAAACCAGAATACAAAACACTACACTGGTAATAATAAGCAAAATGAAGCCTTATATTTCTCTGTAGCTGGAATAAGACGCATTTGAGCAAGCTTTAAATGAAGCTTCATTTGCAGTGGTTAGACTCTCAATTTACCACATGCCTAGATAAACTCACAGCATATAAAACACACAACAACTAGTGGATAATCTAGACACCTGAAGGTCTTATATGAAGTATAAGACCTCAGTACAAGCTGAGACTACAAGGTTTTATGGCCCCACCTTCCTTGTTATACAAGTATCTACATTCCAGAAGGAGAAAAGTTGAGACAAAGTGACAAATCCAACTGTGAATAAAAGACTTAAAGAAACTGAATTTTGATGTACCTTGTACCTAAATGGATATGCTATGTTTAGCTAACAAATCTAAATTAATAGTAATAGTGCTTTGACATTTGGGTTTCGGACCTTTTGTTGACCTCTCTCCAATAAACTGATTCCTTGAGAAATGATCCACATCTGTGATTACGTTGTTTTCTATTTCAGTCATTTCAATTTAACTGAACAACTCTAAGTAGTATACATTAGGACTTACCCTAACCAACAGGCATCAAGTTAAAACATGTTTGACTCTTCATCCAATTTAGATGACAATCTAATTGAAAGTATGACACTGTGGGCTGTGCTGAGTATAACATATAGGGTATTTCTGTTGTTTTTCTGTTGTGTTTTGTAACTTTGCCATGTGTTCACTGAAAGTTACAGAGAGCAGTGAGTCATGCCAAAAGTAAACATACAAGATTTCAAAAGTAGGACATCATGTCAACCAAATGACAAGTCAATCAGAGCAGTGGTTTGGCTCGAGTTCAGATTTTATTATGCAATTGGAAAGTCGGCATTTAAAAAATGCGGAACCTAGACTTTAAAGTTTACTTGTCGGAGACAGGAGACCACACTCTCGGGAAATAGACAATTAAAAAAAAATTGTGGTTTGGTTGGAAATGATCTACTCTACCGGTAGAAAAAATTACTTATCTAACTACAATTACTATTTTCCGTCCATGGCACAATAGAGGTATCAGAGTGAAAGAGATCTGTGTGATGATGATGATGATGATGATGATGATGATGATGATGATGATGATGATGATGATGATGATGTCCTTATGTCCTTTAAAAAGATTGAAACTACGGAAAGATTTCTTCCTTTAAGTATATTCTTCCACCACTGGTTAACGTGATACAGCCTTGAAAATGTACATGTATGAAGCCGTTAGCTTTGTTCATTAATTGAACAAATAACCAACCATTAGCTATGACGTTTGTTGAGTGTTGTGTTGGGAGTCCGTGAAAAGTTTGAAAAGTTTTGCTTTCCTGTCGGACTTATTGAACGGGATGTTGCGCTGGGTGAGTACGTTCTTTAGACGGGAGACTGTCCACTTGGAGATGTGGGACGTGTTGGGGCTGTTGGAGAGTCGGCGTGGTGAAGGAGGGTCAGGGTGGTTTTGCCCGTCGTTCGAGCGCCTGGATCTCGAGCGGATGGGAGAGCGGCTTCGGGGAGGGCCGATGTCCCTCGCGCGCCGAAGTTGAGTTCTCCCCCTGGGGCTGATGGAAGGCGAGGGGCCGACGGCCTCGGAGTTGTCCGGGGATGAATGTCGGGAGCCACGAGGAACGTGGATGGTGGAACGTAGCCGAGGTTGCTGGTGACGAAGGATGGTGGGAGAAGGTTGGAGCCTCGGGACTTCGGGGGTGAACTCGTGTTCTTCGAACAGCTCGTTGTCAGAAGGGTTTAGGAAGAGTTCCTGGTCCATGGTGCTGGGGTTCTTGTTGTGTTTGTCTCGCGATTCTGACGTCATGAGGAAACAGAGTCAAGGAGGAAGTGGATGGATCAGTCATGCTTAAATACTTTGTGCAGAGACAATTAGGTGTTCAGGGCGTGGTCATTGTTCCATAACTACGTTATTTAAAACTTCATTTGTACAAGCTGAACATTTCCTCATGAGAGGGCCTTCTGAACCTGAAACACCGGGAGCTCTGGTTTGTTTTACTGCTTTGTCATTTCCAATAGAGCTCCTCAGAGAGGATAACTCATAGTCACACTTACACATTCCTGCTAACCTGGCAGAAAAGTGCAACTCATCTCCACTGGCCTGCAGGATTAATCGGGTGAAAAATGACATGCACTGATTCCATGTGTGTTTGAGCACTCATTAGGTGTGTGTTTCTGTGTGAAAATGTGTGGCTTTTGTGTGTTTGTACGTCGCATTGCCCTTAAAATGCCCTTCAAGGTTCACAACCTTCCTCTGAAACAAAACCTTCATTTGGTTTAATGTAACTTCTCTTTCATTTCCTTTCATGTCTTTAATGTTCATTTTCAAATATTCACACATGAATGGGACTGCTATCCCCAGCAGGCCACAGTGGATCATTTGACAAACCTGCGCTCCAATATGTTCTGGGTGGCTGATCAAAAAAATTAACTCTAAAGCAACTTGAAGCAACAGCCTCATATGTGATGGTGTATTATTATTTTAGTCTCAGTGGTATAAATTGTGTTTGTGGACTTTTCTCACAGAGAAATGCAAAGATTGACTAAGGGGCAAGAAAATAAAGTTAATTTCTTTGCCAGATGTAGAAGCACTTTGTTTCGGTGTGTCACTTCTTTTTGCCTCTTTCTCAGTGAGAAATGTTTTTAATTTAGATTATACTGAAACGTATTTTTACCAACCAATCCAGAGGTTTAGCAGAGAAACATTATTGAAACAGCGTCCCTGTTACTGTGTCCATTTTCATTCCCTTTGAGTGCCCTTTATAATGCATTCTTACATAATAAACTGTGTCTCTTTTGTTACGTGTACTTTATATAACATAATTTGGTCTCTCTTTGACTGATCAAAGAGAAAGATGAGGCTCAAAAAACAAATATACACCGCAATATATCTTTCACCATGTTACAAAAAGCTGGAAGGTTTTCTTTTCATCGCATTGGTGTCGGGATCAGAGCCAAGAGAATAAAAGAAAAAAAGAACAGTGACCCTGTAAGACCGTCAGACAAGAAAAGCTAATTAAGAGAGAGAACGCTGTCTCTCTTGAGTGGCATTTCACAAAAAAACCCATTAAATGTGGCCTTTATTGCTGCACCAGTAAATAGCAGACCTAATTTTATCAAACAAGAGAAGGAATCAGTAATAGAGAATGACAGTCAGACAAAGCATTTATGAAACATACTGTCCATTCTATATTCACCACACTGGAAAATGCCATATTGCTCTGTTTAGATCCTTCAAGACAGTATGTCAGGAGCAATGGCATGTGAAAAATGAACATTTAATGGACGATGTTCAGAGAGGGACTCTTGTCTGGAAGCCTGAGTAGTGGTGTTTAAAACCAAACAAACTAAAAGTAGAGTGGCAGAAAAATCGTTGCAGCCAGGAGGGCCATCAGTTTAGAGGCTCGCACATCACAAACAAAAGTTAGCACAGTAGAAATATTAAAAGTCAGTGCACACAAAAGGCTGGAACACCAGCAAATGGCAATGCCTGAAACCAATCCAAAACATCAGAAAACACAGTGATAACTGGACTAAATAGGGCTAAACACCAGAAAATACTAGACCCAAATAACCAGTGAGTATTGGACTAAAACAGGGCTAAGCCATCACAGAATATAAGGCCAAAACATAAGTAGAACACACGACTAAAACCCAAGTGAATAATATCAGAGCAAAGTTATTAAAACCCAAGTGACTATGAGACCACACCAGAACTAAAACACCAGTAAACATTGCCCTAAAACTGGCCAAAACACTAGTAAATAATGGACAAATATTTAATTTATCATTGCAAAAAACGGGACAAACGGATACCAAAGACATCTCATTTTTAAGATATTCTAAAATGCAGCGTACTGCAGAGCTTGTTAAGTCTCTGTGTCAGTGCTGACTCACTGTTTATGTGTAATGACTCATGGTGTTAGTTAAGACACTGCCATTGTTAGCGAGCTTCTGTTGAACTTCCCCACCCCGTCACTATTACACAACCTAATGTGGAAAGAGTCATCATCGATCTTATAACTGAACCAGAAAAGTGGTAATATGATGACTGGTAGTAGCAGTAACAATAGCAGCAACAGTAACAGTAGTATTTGAAACAGTAAAGTATATATTCTTTGTTTACCTTCTTTCATTTGGCTGCCTGTGTTGTCTTCCTTTCTGTGTCCAGTCTATTGCTTCAGACTCAGCCAAATTGAAAAATCACTGAAGTCAGCATCTGTTCATTTCTGAGTGTGTTTGGGAGACACAAGAGTAAACTGCTTTAATCTTCCTCTTTGCAGGCTCAGCTGCAGTCATGAACTGGATATAGTTTGCTTCAGTGGCCATGAGTGTCTCAAAAACATGCACAGTCTACTCACCAAGGTCGCTTTGTGATAAATCATATTGATGACTATTGTCTTCGCAGTGCGGTGAGCAAGGCAAAAGATTACAGGTATGCCAAAACGACTTGGAAACCTTCAAGCAAACACACTTATATGTATTCAGGATTGCGCTCTCACACACACACACACACACACACACACACACACACAGTCTCACCCCTTTCCGTGCCCGTTTCTCTCCCTTTACTAAAATCTTTGTGTTCAGAAAAGCACCCATTTCAAATGTCATCAGCCGATTAAATGCATGTCAGCAGTGGTTCCCGATGGTTTCACCACCAGTCTAATGCGTCCAGCAGAAACAATGCGTCTACCACGTTAAAAAAAAAGTGAAACTTTAAGTTGGGATTTGAAAAGAACAACTTGAGCTTTAGACTACTAGGTTACTACTTATTGCGTAATTTGCATATTTTGGCGTGAGGCCATCGGTTTCAAAGACGTCATCCACATTGTCAAAATAATCTAAATATTCTTCCCATGGCATTGAAAAGCTTCTGCATAAACACTAAGCTACTCTTCCTGTATTACAACACTTCCTGGTACTCTTCTCTCAAACTCTCGCTCACGTCGCCTCATGAGATTTCCGAACAAGACTTCTCATCATCTCCTTTTTTCGAAGAGTCCTTTCCAAATGTCATCAGGACCGAATGACAACAATCTGAGCCTTTCAGTGGCAAAAACAAACAAATTTTCGTGCAAGTAGCGTTAACTTGAAATTGTGCTATTGTCCTTGCAACCTGGTAGCTGCAGCGCTCTCGATCAATACTGAACCAACTTTAAAAAATTGTAGTCGAAAAAAAGGATCCAGGATGAAAGATACCACAGTTCAATATAGGTTTGTTAGTTAACTTGCAACCCGGTCCCAGATAAGCGTAAGATGATGGATTGATGGAGAGTCAAACTGCAAGACAGCTGACCAGAATTGCAAACTTGCCAGAAATCCATTTGATCTTCCGAGAGCCTGTTGGTAGAAATCAATCAGGCGTCATGAAGCCCTTCAAATGTTCCATTCCAGATTCACTGCAGCTCTCATCACTGCTCATTGCCTTTGATGTGTGATCGACAGGTTCATTAATCTGCTATGGATATTTGTATGCATCGGGCATTTCAGCCAGTGGAAGCGTTACCCTTCCATCCTGGACGCCCTTCAATTCACAATCTGAGACAGACTCTGCTGATTAATGTCTTTGATTGATTGATTAGAAAGGATATCGTCGACTAGTTTTCTAAAGAAAAGTCTGCCAAAAGTCAACACGTCTTCTTTAGCATTTTTGGAATAAGTAGTCACACAAGAAAGATTGACGCTGGTGTTTATAATGTTGACAGACCAATAATGGTAGGAATGACATTTAGATATCCAAACATGGCCGCTGGGAGGATCTTATATTCATAAGTAAATCCTTTAAAATGTATTCAAAATGAATCTTGTATCTCATTTTGGTCTTGTCTCTGAATACAGCTAACCCATTGCATCTTCATCTTCATCTTCGTACTTTTCACTAACCTACTGTTTTGTTTTTGGATGTATTGATCTCCAAGTTTGGTCCACCACATCTCAACAAGTTTTGAATGGATTGCCATGAAGTTAAGCACCCGTATTCATAGTTCCCAGAGAGCGAACCCAACTGATTTCCGTGATCCCCTGACTTTTTCTTCTAGCACCAAACAGTATATACAAATATCTCGATATCTAGGATGAAAAAGACACAGGGGAATTGTCAAAATAACAAAATAAAACTGAGAAGATGCTCCAGCCAGGAAAAAGGCGCTGAGTTATTGTGCATGGAGGAGATATTGAGCTGAAGTAATCATTTGAGCCTTTCCCTTCTGCTGAGGTAGATATTGATACGATTCTGGTGTGGAGGTTAATGTAAAAAGAAGAGATTACACTATTGATGGAACTTGGAGCAGAGTTAGTGTAAAAGGTATAAGAATAAATCCTCTGTTCAGGGTTTTCTCCTCTGCTTCTCATCTGGTAATCCTTTCTCTGCTCTGTAGTCTCAGATATGCCTTTTGGCACCAAACATTTTTTCTTTCTTGGAGTGTACGGCTTAAAGAAGTCCTATGGACAGATACTTCTCCAGCTCCATCAAGACTATCTTTGTTGCCTCTCTGATTTAGGTCCTCCTTGTCCGGTTGAGGAGCATTGGTCCTCTCTTGGATGGTTTGTTGTGGTGCCATATTCTCTCCATTTTGTAATAACGGATCGATTGGTGCTCCATTAGATTATGTGAGAGATCAAGTGACAGATAACTGACCTTTAGCAAAGTCTCACTCTCGAAGGCAAACATAGCGTAGCATCGTCGCGTAGCATCGTCGCGTAGCATCGTCGCGTAGCATCGTCGCGTAGCATCGTCCGTTTGCTCCATAGACTCTCGTGTGATCATTTCGGACGTTCTGCTTTTTCAGACTGGTTTAGTGGATTTGGAACTAGTCATGGTTAGACATTGTGCAATAGTGATACTCAGAGAGCTTGGAAGTAGTTGTAGTTTTTCTAAAACAATTAGTTTCTACTTAAAAACCATGTGGGGCTTTACAGGAAATGTTTACAGTTCTGTTCCTCCTCGTCTCCAGGCGATGTGGTGGTTCACTTTCACACTGTGATCTGTAGCTTCCATCTTTATCTTCTGAACCCGTTTTCACTGATTGACATATCCTTCAAACGCCAGCTTCTCTCTGAAATCGCTTTTTTCCGAACTTAGATATTACATCAATATTATAGCGAAGGGTCAATTGGTAGAACCAGATCTTATTTAGGGGCTTCATAGCTATCCTTTTCTAATTACATTCCTTGCATTTCCTCATCCTTCTTCCTCCCACTTTTATCTTACAGTTTTTTAACCCAATTTTCATCACCACTTTCCTAATTTCTCTTCCTATCAATTCCCCCTATCAAATCTGAACCCTCCTACTCCTCCTTTGTATTTCAGCTCTTCTCTTTTCCCAAATGTTCCATTCTCATCAAATTCATCCACTTCTTACCCCTGTGCAGCTAAAACAATCTGACACATACGAATTTCATTCAGCTAGAAATGATCTGCTTCAGTACAGAAAAGGAAAATCTCCCAGAGGGTCGGTTTAAATTCAGCATGAAGAAAAATTGGATGGATATCATTTAATTCAATATTTCGGTGGAATTTGTCGTATCCATTTCATATGAGATTAGACTGCTGGAGGGAAGATTTAAGCGATTCAAAAGAAATTGGCTTATGTGGAAGTTTCATCCGAATCTGATCTTTAAAATGAAGATAAGAGGCTGTAATAGTGGATATCATTTGACCCCATCTGGTTCTCAGTATAATATTAGTCATTTACTGAGAGAGGAAGAGGCAGTAAAACACTTAATTATCTTTCTATGATTAAACAGATATTTTTATTCAGATTTTAATGAATTTGTCTTTAGGTTTTAAGACATTAGTGTCACTTTGTCTCAAATACATTCTGTGGTTTAAAGTTTAGCTGCTAATATTTTTCCTTTATTTCCTTATATTTGAATGTACTGAATACTTGAAGCAGGTCGTAGCATCCTTTGAGAAGCACACAATCTGAATTTAATTTAAATGAGAGACCTTTTACAAAATGACAAACTTTCTGTGGCATTAACAAATATTTGTGCTTGTCAAATAGTTACATAAAACAATAAACCACTTTCTGTTATATTGGTTTTGTTATCTAATTATTAAAAACTTTGCAAAGTTCTTTGTAGCTGTATAATTATTTCCCCTTTAGCCACTTGGGGGCAGCAGTAAAAACTATAAATGTAACATCTGGCATAATAAATTGATATGGTTTACCTTTTAGTAAACCATCATCTCCATGTTTATAGGAATGACAGTTTGGAAGATGAACACAAACTTTAAATAGAACCCTTTCATTCATAATTATCCTCCTCTGAATCAGTGAATTTCACCTTTTCCCCCTTTAACTCTATTAAATTCCTTCTTAACGGCAGATTTCTCCCTCATTAAGAGCTGCTCACATCATCCCACGTTACAAAGGCTTGACATCTCTGCTTCATTTCATGGTTAACGGCTTCTGTCAGCGTGAATGTATCTGTATAAATATCACTTTAAGTGGGGAATTAAATTCTGGATTAGGGATTTAGTCCTTTTTTCCAACCTCATTCATCCCTCGCCTTCATCCTGTAATCTTCTTCTCCTTCTTCTAAAAAGACCAGACTGCGGAAATCATCCTGTTCCTCTACAGAAGAAAGCTTCTTCTTTCCCGACAGATTTAGCTCTTCATGAAAACTGTCAATCTCGTCTCTTCCTTCGTGTCTTTCTCCGCTTTCATCATTCAGAGTGGAGGCTTCCTATCGCGGTAAATGGAGATATATCTTTTCCTCTGGTCACAACGAGTTTAAGGACACACACACACACACACACACACACACACACACACACACACACACACACACACACACACACACACACACACACACACACACCGGATAAAATATCATCCAGATGGTTGCTCATGATTAGCAAAGTAGCAGAAGATATTTATAGTGGACAGGTTCTAAAACAAAACAAGGATCTGAGAATAAAAGGACTGTGGTGTCAGCCGTGTTAATTATGTTCCGAAGGCTTGTTTTTCAGATTTCTCTCATGCTAATTAGTCGCCCTGTTAATCCGTTTAGAGTGAATGATAATTTCACTCCCCGGGAAGGGAAGACGCCATTATTATATGTTGGTAATAAAGATATATCTTGTAATTAAGTATAAAAAAGACTGAGATGAGTTAAAGTTGTTTGTATTTCCCAATTACTCTCTGGAACAGGACAATGTCCCCATTAACCTCCAGTTCTGAAAAGTGACGCCAATGCTGAAGTGCCTTAAAGCTGCATTCTCTCTACTGTCCACCAGGGGGCGACTCCTCTGGTTGTATAGAAGTCTATGAGAAAATGACTCTACTTCTCTCTTGATTTATTCCCTCAGTAAACATTGTAAACATGAGTTTATGGTCTCAATCTCTAGTTTCAAGTCTTCTTCAACACAGCATGATGTTCATTTAGTCAATGATGCTCCATTTAGAGTGTTATTATTAGTAGTATTAGTGTAAGTATGATTATTATATCTCAATATATTATTCAATCTATAACTTTTTCCCCACTTTATAAAAATAATAAAGTTATAAAAGACATCTGTAGAACATGATATTGTTAATTAATGATAATAAACATGAAAATGAATTCTCATAAAGGATCGGCTGTCTTCTAAAAGTGTTTTTTATTGAAAACTCACCTCTTCAAGAAGTACTACCCTGAGCCTTCCTCGTAGCACTTATTGTATTCGTATTAGTTTGTTGCACTTATTGTTTTCGTATTAGTTTGTTTCTGTACTTTTGCTCTGGTTTATGCTTTAAGATGCTTGTTTAAGAAAGGAGATGCACTTATGACTTCTGGTGACTAGTAGTTCTCTTGAATACCTATGTTGAATACACTTCCTGTAAGTCGCTTTGGATAAAAGCGTCTGCTAAATGACTGTAATGTAATGTAATGTAATGTAATGTAATGTTATAGAATGGCAGAGGGGATTACGTGAAAAACAGAGAGAGATCTACTTTTATGTAAATAATATTCAGCCAGTAGAATCAAATAGTTTTACAAGATATTTAGTGCATCCAGTATTTTTTGGACATATTCCTTGTCTCAAACGATGTGCTAGGACTAAATTTTAACTTGGAACAATGCAGGAAAAGAGGCACATGAAAAAAACAAACATATCAGTTCCGCCTCGCTCTGACCCAGGAATAAAGATCCCTGCCTCATTCATTAGTTTTACTGTCTGCGGTTCGACCCAGGAGGATTGTGGGTGTCCGTGGAGCGCCGGGCTCCTGTCAGCTGTGGTTGGTTCCCTCGCAGCTCTTTACACATCTAATCACACAGAGTTTCTGTGTTTGTCTGTGGCTCATTAGACAAAGCCGAGCACTTGTGATTGTTCCTCTGCTTCTTTTCCCCCTCGAGCTTCTGGGAATTTGTGTGTGTGTGAGTGTGTGAGTGTGTTTCGGCTAATGTACGCGTATTGTTTTAGGTACACGTCGCTTCTTGCATCAACTGTCTCGCTGATTGTCGCCATTTCTTCCACGTGAATGAACACAAGCATGCTACGGCAGCAGCAGCTTCAGAGTGACAGCAGTTGGTATTTACAGGAGCATTCTTCTTCATGTGTGTTTGTATTGGTTTTAGAAGTGCAAAACCTTAAAACAAAAGGAAGATAAGGGTAAAAATGGCAGCTTTCACTTAGTTTTAGATGCACAAGTTTAACAGTTTACCTTGCGTGCAGAAACATGTCAAAAGTGAAACGACGGATGCAAATCCTACTGAAACAGACTGACTCTGACTTATTTTTAAGTGTTTGGTGGCCATACGGCTCCGTAGTTTTGAGATCAGCTCGCGTTGGAAAAGTCAGAAGAGGATGAAATAAGTCAAAAGCAAATAACAGGGAATCAAATATTTAAAAAGGTTCATGGTATGAAAGAGGAGGAAAATAAGGAGTATATCGTGAGAAAACACTCCCCATCCTGTTGTTTATTGTACAGTTCTTATCTCAAACATGAACAAATAGGTCATTTGCATAATTCCACGCGATAGTAAAAGTGTCATCGAGCTGCATCATGTCTACATGTTAAGATCACACTTGTGAAAGGCTCTATCGTTTTAGAAAATACATTTATACCAAATGTTGTTTGTTTTATTTCTCCGTGATGCTTCTTGTTATTTAAGAGGCTGAACTTCAGCGTCAAACACATTTTTTCCGTCAGACATCAGTCAATCGGTTCGGTGACACCCCGGCTTCCTCAGTCAGGAAGCTCATGTCAGATATCAAACTTATTTGATGCTTTGGCTTTTCATGTCCCAACCCAGGCGGATCTGACAGCTGGCCGTGATGGAAACTACTGAGGAGGACGGATAGAACCAACGAGAGGAAGGAGAGACGATTTCACAAAACAAAGCTGTGAGCGGACAAGAAAGCGGAGAACAAAAGGCAGCGAGTAAGATGAATCATTTCTGATGCAACAGCCTCCACTCTGCTGGTTCCTCCACCAGATGTAGGAACCTGGCTGCTGACATTTGTTCCCATGCAGACATAAAGAGCACTACAGTGCAGGAAGTAGTGACGCTGAGGAGGCTGCAGCACCCCCTACTGGCAACTGGCCGTAACTGCAAGGGATATATCGTGTATTTAAATGTTTTGCTCATAAACTGGAACAAAAACATGGATGTAGACATTTTGGAGCCTATATGGTAGAACTATATTACCATTATAAATCATCAATATGTCCTCAGTTATACAACATGGCAACCTTTCGTGTTTCTCCTTGGAATCCCAGCGATTTGTGGTCTTTCTCCCCAGAGTTCTCGCATCACCTTTCAAATCACCATCACCATCACCATCACCATCCCCATCCCCATCACCATCCCCATCCCCATCACCATCCCCATCACCATCCCCATCCCCATCCATCCCATCCCCATCACCATCCCCATCCCATCACCATCCCCATCCCCATCCCCATCCCCATCCCCATCCCCATCCCCATCCCCATCCCCATCCCCATCATCCATCACCATCCCCATCACCATCACCATCCCCATCCCCATCATCCCCATCCCCATCACCATCCCCATCCCCATCCCCATCCCCATCCCCATCACCATCCCCATCCCCATCCCCATCACCATCCCCATCCCCATCACCATCCCCATCCCCATCACCATCCCCATCACCATCCCCATCCCCATCACCATCACCATCCCCATCCCCATCCCCATCCCCATCACCATCACCATCCCCATCCCCATCCCATCCCCATCCCCATCCCCATCCCCATCACCATCCCCATCCCCATCACCATCCCCATCCCCATCCCCATCCCCATCCCCATCCCCATCCCCATCCCCATCACCATCCCCATCCCATCCCCATCACCATCACCATCCCCATCCCCATCACCATCCCCATCCCCATCCCCATCCCATCCCCATCACCATCCCCATCACCATCCCCATCCCCATCCCCATCACCATCACCATCCCCATCACCATCACCATCACCATCACAGCTCATTCTTCCAGCCGCTGACCATCAGTGAGAGTCAGAACGAATGCCGACCTGTAGTTGAAATATCGACTCCGAGGCTCAGTTCTTGCTTTTAATGGATGTGGAAGCTATTTGGAATGTGGCCCAGCTGCCTAATAATGCATGGTAAAAATACTTATTTTTCTTGAAAGAGGCTCAATACAAACACAATATGCTAATTTGCACAAAAATAGGGGAAGCTCACTTTGATTCTGTCAGATGGGGATGTCAAATTTGGGATTCTTGCTTTGTTCAGGAGAAACAACCATCTTTGTTAATTGATTTTTCACCCTGAAACACACATATGCATTTTGTCACAAGCTCATTACCGGCCCTGTGTACAATGATACTCTGATATTGATAAGAGCCCACTTTTGTTCAGTCGTCTTTATGAGACTTTGTCGTCAAACTGCGTCGTTTTCTTATCACCGACAGGCCGAGAGTAAAAACATCAGAGCTTAATGGCTTCAGTGTCGTATCCCCTCACTTTCATTCACTCACAGAGGGTTGAAATTCATCACAGAAGAGGCAGAGACTCCAATGTCTCCACCCACGAAGAAATAGACCAGAATGCAATTCAGCCACGAGACGGGGACACAGCTGCAATCACACCGACGGCCAAATGATCATGAACAGAGAGGCGGCGGGGCTTCATCACACGGCCAAACACCAAGGCTTGATTGAAAACGTATTGTTTATGTCATTGCTTTGGGGGTGGATGAAAAGCATCCTGGGAAATGTAGTAAATCATACATTATATCTTCTTTTTTTTTAGAAGAAAGCTGAAAATACGGAACAAAATCTTGGAATTTGTGACGAAAAACAAGTTAAACAATTAAATTTGAGCAAAATTATTACACGAAAAACAGCACAATTAGAATTTGAAGTGCAAACACTGCATTTTTTCATATTTAAACAAATATAGATATAATATGGTGCGTTATCAGCAGCTCAATTTCTTCCCATTTTTCTCCTCATGTTCTATTTCTAACATAACACATTTTCTCCGTTCTTGTTTCTTTAAGGAGTCACTGGTTTTATGCAACAGGGGGGGGATAGTATTTTTGTGAGAATGGGATCATAAAATCAAAGAGAAAATCCATTTTAAATGATCTGTTGTTTTTATAAAAGATTCCCCAAAGAAAAGCAAAGAGCATGAAGACAATCTACGAGAGCTGTTTGCCAAGTCAAAAGGTACCGCCAAAATAAAAGCCAAAAAAAGAATGTTCCTCTCCTTAAGAACAAACTGTGACCTTCAATCCTAAAAACACACACACGATAAAACACATTTGTGAAAAATGTTTCGGGTCAGATTTGAGCTCTTACTGTTGAACCCAGTTCCTTGCAGGGAAATTTCCTCTCTGGAGGTTTCAGACTTTGACATTTGGCCGTCGCATTGTTCCACAAAGATGAGCCTGCTGAGGTTCACCGAGTGTTCTGTGTTCATGTGTCAGTGCGCTTGTTTTCTACACTTTTCTTCCCAGAGGCTGGTCTCTCTCTCTTTTTATTATTTCCTCTGTTATTCTAACACCTACACACACACACGAGTATTAAAACTAAAATGCTCACACACACACAGACGCAGGAGTTTATGGAAATGACCAACGAAGAAGTCAGGCAACGATAATTAAATGTAAAAATTTAAGATAGTGACACTTTAACATGATAAAATAACTCATAATAATGATTGTGGTGAATTATCGGGTAGTAGGGAACTTTAGTCCAGAGTGACTTGAAAAAACGGTCAAGCGTGAATGGAAAAATAAAGTGGGATTTAATTATAATTCATCAATTAACGCCACTCTTTTTTTCCTCGTAACTTTATGATTTGATAATCTCACAAATTTGAGAGTTTTTTTCTAGTAAATTTGCCAGTTTAATCTCATAAATCCGGAACTTTTTTTATCTGAATATTCCCTTCCTCCCCTGGCAACATAATTGTACAATGATTTATGATTGTTTGTTTATTTTTCCCCCAAAAAAACTTCTGTCCAGTCTGTGATGAAATATGAATATTTGTTTCCTAAAACAATGTGAGGAAAAGTTATTCCAGTATGTTTGAAAAGGCATATTTAGAGTTTTAAGCATATTGTGATGACTATCGGTAGAATATCGTGAATTGCAATTATTATGGCCAAAATAATCCTCCGATCTTTTCCATATTTCCAGCGGCTCAGAGGCACTTTTCTTGATAAAATGTCACTTTTTAAAGAGCTGGATTATGGTTGTTTTTTCTTTTCTCACCATCTTGACGCTGAGCTTTGGTTTTGTAATTTTCTGCAGAAAGGAAGGCGGATGTGTTCACCGGACAAAAAGCTGGTGAAACACACACCTGGCTACAGATGTTCTGACTCACACACATACTGCCGCCTGATGTATTGTTGCTGCCGACGGATGATAAAGGCTGCGGTGTCTTGGTGTAATAGAAAAGAAGAACTCTTTGAAATACTGCCCTTTGTTGAATCTGAAAGTTGTAATTCAACCCGACCCCAACGGTCATCTGTCACACGAGGTGGACATAAAGCATACGGGACGGTTTACTCAATGCTTTAAGGCCTGCATGTAATTCTTACTTCAATGTCCTTTTTCCAAATAGTTTTTTTGTCATTTGTAGTTTAAGAAGGAACGCAAATATTAGGCAACAAAAAAAGCGGCAAAGTTTTACCCAAACAACTTCAAAACGTGGCTCCACACACTCCACACGGAGGCTTCATAATCCAAACCAAGCTAACTTTATGAATCCTTTCAACCTTTATCTGAACCTTAACACCTCTATGCTGCAGGGATCGCAATGTTTTGTGTACATTTTGAGGAATCGTAAAGGTTCATTGATGAGAAGTGGTACTTTGTGAAAGAAGTTTTTGCAGAATTTGGGAGAAGTTTTAGGAGCTACTATGCTAACATAAAGCTTCGGTTGTGACTGATTGGAGAGGTCGACATAACTTGCTACTCACTCTGTTGAATCAGAATCTGTTGCCAAGAGAAGAGGACATTTTAGGACGGCAGATTAGTCTTTAAAACTACAAAATCTCTTCGTTTCCTGTGACTGAGAAGAAAAGCACAAGAAAAAGGTCACTTCTGTTCCAGAGTTTGGAGAACAAACTTTAAAGAAAAAGTGCGAGAGGTCATCGGAGGGAATGAGACCATCTTGTATTGGAGAGAAAGGAGGAGGCTGCAATATCTAACAAAAAAAAACAATAGTAAAGGAATTTGTTTCGGCTGCAGAGCTGAAATAACCTTTCAGAGGTAGTAACAATAGAGAGGAATGACAGGAAGAACCAGGTTGGGTAAAGAGGAGTGACAATAACAGACGACTTGATTAATGTCCAATTTACTTCAGAGGAATGAAAAGAGAATAACCTTTCTTCTGGGAAAAGATTGTATTCAATAAAAACACTAAAAATGACCCCAGAGATCCAGATCAGAGGGGAAGAAATGAAATCAAAGTAAAACAAATCCTTCCTCACACACATCAATCAACCTGATTGATGGATAACTGGAGAAGGTTCCGCGTCGTTCCAATTTTCAAAAGTACAACACGGCCCTCGTGATTTCAGACTGACGGAGTGTCCACTTGAGATCGACTGAAATAACAAAACGACAAAAAACCCATTCCGAGCTGGCCAAACAACAAAAAAATACACTCCGTCGCCATGGCAACTGGCTCTCTTGTCCCACTCTGAAATGGGGTTTTTTTAATCGGTTCTGGGCTTTATTCAGCATCTTTGTGTCTTAGTTAGTACAAAAAAAACTGTAATGTGATTATTTATTTCCACTAAAAGACATTTAAGCGAAGACGGATGTTATTTCTGCTTAAAATACTGAATGAACTGTATTTGGATTAAACATTCAATTATAATTTTACGGACATACTGGGACGACAAATGGCTAATTTGCATGAGGAAAATGAAATGCAATGGCTTCCACTTTTACGACTTTTTAATCAGACAAACTGTGTAAAAAGATATGACTCTTAGGGGCTTTTAAAATGTATTAGTATGACAGAAAGCTGAAGTCGAAGCACTTTAATAAATGAAAGTTCTAGCTGGAGTGGAAGCGCTGAAAGATATAGGACATGAGTATGAAACTCATGAACGAAAATGTATTTTAAGTTGTTCAGTAATGTATTTAGGCTACAAAATAAAGTGCATTAAATGTCGACATAAAAGTGGAACAACATGAGCCCCATCTGTCTTCAACAACATAGCAATTAAAAGAGCAAAGCTTTTTGAACGAGACACCCAACCAGTATTTGAGAATATATAAGAAAACACAGCAGGAAACACATTTACAACCTTAAAAAAAACATAACAAAAACATGTTTCTATTGTTATTATTCCTTCAGGCTGCATTAAAGTGACCTTTTTAAGTTTCATTTTCTACAAACCGCACTCACACAGCGGTGTCTCTGATGATGTATCCGTTGGCTCTGCAGCCACGGACAGAGCATCCATATTCATGCAGCTCCATCCACAGACATTTGGTACTCATGCACACACAAACACACACACACACACAAACCACAATGACTTGGAGCACGCCACGGGCCAAATCCAAGACGCTCTATTGTTTTGGCTCATCTATTATTATTTTGTTCACCCCTCTTTTCTCCCGACGGGGTGAGGTTTGCCCTTTCTTCACCGTCCAGCTGGGGAATGCTAATGGCGACGCCGCGAGGCCAAGACAATTAGCCAGACACCCACACACACACACACACACACACACACACACACACACACAGTGAGCAACAGGAAACACGCTGTGACACGTTTACACACTGAAACACACAATGAGAGACAAATGCTCGTTTCTAGCTTTTGTTTTGAAAATTTGCATTTCAGGCCAAGAAACAGAGCGACAGCAAAAATGCAAAGCGAGGTACTAGAGGTAGAGCGAGAGAGGGAGGTCTGAGTCACTACTACAGACAAACTGCAGGGTGTTGAATGAAAATATTGAACGAAAACACAATTATGATTCATGCTCAGCGAGGATGCAACAAGTTTAATGCAACACCATCTACTTTAAAACCCTTTGAACCCCAAAATCCCATTGGAGGGATTGAAAAGCATGTTTTATTCAAACCATCGGCAAAACTAAACCCTTAATCACAGCCAGAAGCTGCAGAAAACCTCATTGTTGTCAGGTTTTCATGGGTCATGGGCGGCAAAAGAAAAAAACAGCCAAAACAAAGCCTCTAATTGTGATATTTCATCAACAAGAAAAATATTCTACATGTGTCATTTAAAATGTTGCCCCATAGAAACCGTTTACTTTAACCAGATTCTGTAAAAAAGCATTAAATTCTGAGCTCCTCAGAGCAACTAGGAAGCCATGATTGATTCTCCTGAGATCTACAGTCACGTGACAAAAATTCTGTTAAATGTCAACTGAACACAGAGCGGAGAGGAGAGGCTGTAAGTAAAGGTTGTAAAAATGTAAATAATTCAATATATACAGCATGTGGAGCCAAAAATGTATTCATCCAACATTGCTAAAACTTGTGGACACTTGTGGAAAAACGTTGTATATATAGATTCCAGTGTTTTCCAATTTTTGTCAAATAAATTATCACAGAAATTCAACTTTTTTTATGATTTATGACATGGAAACTGTGTTATACTGAAAAAAAAAGCCAACAGAGTGAGAGCCTGTTTCCCAGCCAATCACTGATCAATACTTCATATGAGGGTTTGGCAGAGCCGGATCAGATGCGTATTTGGCCGAGTGGGCACCATCTCCACCAGAGCACTTTTAATCAGACTGAGTTATGAGGATCTGTGGCTCAGAGAGATCTAGACACACACACACACACACACACACACACACACACACACACACACACACACACACACACACACACACACACACACACACACACATTCACAATGCTGGGACAATCAATCACTTTAATTGATGGAGTATATAACGGGAAGAATGGGCTCAGGAGTCTCGAGGCGCGGATGCAGCAGTTAGGTGGGTTTGGCAGATGATAGGCACTGAATTAAATTGGCAGGGATCCATACACTCTGTGTGTGTGTGTGTGTGTGTGTGTGTGTGTGTGTGTGTGTGTGTGTGTGTGTGTGTGTGTGTGTGTGTGTGTGTGTGTGTGTGTGTGTGAACTTTTAAAAGGAAAACACACTAAAAGGTTAGAGATGTGTTTTTTGGGTCCAGATGTTCGCTGTTTTGGTGTAAATCTGTGCAGAAAAAATAAGAAGAAGAAACCATTTTTTTGTCAACAACCATCAAGGTGTCCTTGAAGGATTTACTGCTTTGAGAAAGTAAAAAATATACCCACAATCTCGACAAAGCTACCAGCAGGGCTCATGTGATGTTTTGCATTTAAATTCTTACTTTGAATAAGAAGCATTTCCAGTGTTTTTGCTCCATGACTATACAAAATATCCGTTGATTAACAAAGAAATCTATGTGAAATCCCAGAAACAATACCTATTTTACTATTCATTTCACAAGGTGTATGTAATTATAAAAAATATAAAGATTTACAGTATTAAACTTGAATTCAATCATTTTATTTATTTAAAAACAAGTAAATATTTGTGACATGATGATTCATTTTCGAACATATCTTATTAGTCTTCTTGTGTGAAAAATAAACAATTATTGGTAAGAAAATTGAAATGTTCTGTTTTTTTCACAGTAACAGGTTTTTCATTTTAGTATTCATTAGACATCTAATTTCAACGTCAAATTTTGTATTTTATTCATATATATTTTCATGTATTTTATAAAAACACAGAAAAAGAGTAAAATTACAGCCTTTTTTACAGTTTATAGTTGAATTGAGTCCAAGCTGTAGAACTTTTTCTTTTACAAGAATGGACTGTCTAAATGTTCTTCCACACTGCTGGTTCAGTCTGTCTCATCTCAAATGTGAACTACCAAAGAATAAAGTCTCTTTTGTTTCAGAACAGTTGGATTTTGCACACAAAATATGTATTTAAATCACCAGAATTTAAGAACAAAAAGTGCTTTAAGACTCAGTACTTTGCATCCACAGTTCAAAGGTTATAAAGCCAGAAATCCATCTTTCTGAGGAAGAGGACCATGATGCAATGCGACATCATCGAGACTGGAGAAACTCGCTCCACTGTGGCGTCTCGGACATAAAATCCATCACTGAATGCTTTACCACTCAAGTGTTGAGTTCAATGTAGAAGGTTGCTCTGAAAAATGTGGGAACTTTCTAATTTTAGTAGAAAAACAAAAGACAGGAGAATAGATATAAATTTCAGCCGTTGCTCAACAGGAGAAAGTTTTCAAATGTATATTTTTGTCGTCGAAAAGTCTGTCCCAACTAAATCTGAGGACACAAAATCGATTTCCACACCTCTACCTCCCTCCCTCTCTCAGGCTGTCACTTATCCGCTGCAGGATTCTGTAGAACCAGGCAGCCCAAAGAGGGATTTAAGAATCAGAGCTGTCATCTGGTCAACTTGTTGATCCACACAAATCTCTTCAGACCAGCAGCTACAACACCGGTGATTGACATCTGAGGGTTCTGAGGGGAAAAATCCTCATGAGACAGTTTTATGTGATGAAACTTTTGTTGAATTTAGGAGAAATCTACTGATCCAAGTGCACAAAGAAGTAAAGTAAACATCTAAATGTGCATTTTTTTTATGTTTTCTTTCCACTAGACTGAAATAAGATGTGTTATGGAAGCAAAATAGACCAAATCTTGAAATTGATAAGTGAATAAAAAACACATTTTGCCTGTAGCTTCTGCATTTGAGACAAACAAGACATGATATATTAGGAAAAAGAATCAACATGGATTCAGCATAATAATATAATGGAGGGATGCAAGGGAAACTGATATGACATCATAAAAAATATTTAAATTCCTTCTCTCAGAGAGACATTTGTGTCTGGAGTATCGTTTGACATAAAGAGGAACGTGGTGCATCACTGCCCTCTAGTGGCCGCCCAGCGTAACAACACGTCCTGCACTCAACAGGTTAAAAAGATGCTCTTATTAAAAGCAACATAAATACATGATTAAACAGAAAAAATATTAAATTAAACATGTAGACTAAATGAAGGACAGCAATTTTATCAAAACAACTTTATTTTTAAGAGCGCGCATGACAGCCATTTAAAAAAATAGCACAGCATCATTGGGTCGTCTTTTATACAAATAATTAGCAGAGTGATATTAACATGATAAACACTGTACAACGTATGGAAATCATACAAACATGCTGTCTAACTTCAACAATGTATGAAAACGTTCAGGCTGGTGCATAATTCATCAGTAGAAAGTATAATTTACTGACTCCTCTACCTTAAAACGTATTTTAAAACGGGGCGTACAAATTACAAAAGAATTAAGATTTTTTCCCTTTGTATCCTCTAATAAAAATGCCACAAGAAACTGACTCAAATGTAACACTATAAAAGCCATTATTAAAAACAGCTTTTAACACAATGAACTGGCATAACTTTAGAATAACAAAAAGCCCACATAAGAACTCTTTTCCATCAAAAACTGGAATTAAAGATTTATTTCCAATATTATATAAAAAGACAGGAGACACAACATGTATAAATATTAAACGTATTAACAAATTATGTACAGGTTTGACTGGCAATGTTGTATTTTTTGAGAGGAGGTGACGTCTCACTGAGATAAAGCTTCTTCCAAAATGTCCCCGTTGACCAACGGCAGGGACGCGACCTCGAAAAACACCCTGAAAGATATTAAAGAATCCGTAAATATTAAATGTTTAAGATATTATGCTGCTTGTGCATTTCATTAACTTAATTTAATTAACTTACTTGTGAGAGTATTTGTTCCTGATGGCTTTCAGTTTGTCGTCCGGAGGAGCTGAAAGCATCTCGTGGAGTTTTCTGACGACGGGCGCCACATCTGACGTCTGATACCCGGAGTGGAACTGCAGGATGGGACTCTGCAGCACAAACACATGTTTGATTAATAAAAAATGTTTTAACTTTATCCTTTCTACATCTGAGAGGATTCTGGAATCGGACCAGGAACAAAATGAAATCACCCGCCGCCCCCTTTAAACATTTACACGGAAACTATTTGTATTTAAATTGAAAGGAGGAAGGTTGCTCTCTTCGTGCAGGATTGAAAATTCAGCAGTTTAAAAACAGATGCAACTTAAACTGGTGGACAACAGAAGAGACAGCGACTATTTTGCTGGTAAAGCCAACAAACAGCCTTTTTCTGTGACAGTCAGAGGAGCTAAAACATCAAATAAAAGTTATTTTAGTTTGTGTTTCTACCACATTCCTGCAAACATTACAAAAGATACAGCAGCTGTTATTGTGTTCTTTGGCAACACAAATCATTCCTGTCATGCAAACTGTGTGGTAAATACTGCAAAGTGCGACCAAATGTGCTAGAACAATCAGGTGTGTTTTTTGGCATACTATGTATTGGGACATACTACAGAATACTGTATGTATACTTTACATTTTGAACTCTATATATACAGAATTTTTGTAATGCGACTGTTGGTCTCAGCTGAATCAATCATGACTTCCTAGTTGAACTGTGGAGCTCAGAATTTAATGTTTTTTGCAGAATCTGGTTACAGTAAACGGTTTTATTGGTAAACATTTTTAAATGAGACGTGTAGAATAAATAGTTTCACAATTTCAAGCTTCGTTTGGCTCCTTTTTTTAAAAGCGTTCAGCACACATGATGTGTTCAAGGACCATCGGAGAGATTAGAATCTGAGGGTAATGTTGGTTTTTCCAGTTTCTGGCTGTGATAAACGGTTCAGTTTTGGTGATTGTTGAAAGAAAACATGCTCGTCAATCCCGCCTAAGATCAAAACAGAGCAGCAGATGAAGACGAGTCAACGGAGGAACAAAAAACAGACGTGTTCTTGAACCCACCCATCCTCCCAGGTCTCTGGTGACCAGCGCCAACAGCAGGCAGGCGGACGCCAGCAGCGAGCCTCTCTCCGACACCAGCTCCATCTCCATGAGACTCATCTCGCAGAAGAACCGGGCCAGAGTCAGCGTGTCCATCCCCGCACTCACACACTGCAGAGACAGAACCACACACACACACACACACACACACATGATGAGCAAAGAGCTAAAGAAACACCCAACACACACACACACACACACGTCATGCAAGGAATTCACCCAGCACACACCTTGGCAAAGCGTCTGAGGAAGCGGTACGGGATGGGGATGTTGATGTCGAAGCCCAGCGTCTGCAGGATGTTGGCCTCCATGGAGATGATCTCCTCCCTCTTGTACGCATCATCACAGATGTACAGGAAGTCGTCGACGCACGGCGGACTGCGCTCCTGTGGGATCGTCAAAATAAAAGGTCAGGAAAAACAATCAATCTGTGTAAAAGTGTCATTCTTCCTCTTGTTTTGGACTTAAGGTTTATTTATTGAGCGTAGTGGCGGTCTTCGTTCTCATTTCGTGTTTGCTAAACGAGCCTCTTAATCTTAATTTTTCCTGCTTGGCTTTTCAAGAGTAAAACATTTTTATAATAATAGTACCCAAAACCTCCAAGAAACCATGACTTATTTCTTCCAATATTAAGGTTTTGATGTGTCATTAGTCATTTAAAAATAATGTGCTCAAATTATTCTTTTCTCTGAATGGTAAGTTGTGCGTCTTTACCTCAAACTTGGAGGCTATGAGCATGGTGGTGGAGCCCACGAGCTGCAGCAGCTCCCTGTGGACGGGCGTCTTGGCGAGGTAGTGGTCGGTCATCTTCACGGCCAGGTAGAGGGTCTCGTGGTACAGCTCAAAGTTCTCCTGAACAAAACACACAAATAGAAACCACAGTCCAGTCAACAAGCTGCACAAAACACAGAAGAGCAACTAAGCTGAAGAACACACAGACGCACGACATCTGGAATCCAACTGAGCGGCAACGTTCTCTTCATTTTTGTTATTACATGCTTCAAATTTTACGATTTCTTTAAGCACCTGGAGTTTATTTTAGCAGTGATTTTACTTTTAATTCAGGACCATAAAACTCTTAGTTTGGATCAACACAAAAGAAAAGAAAAGGTGAGCAAATGTAACTTTTAGAGATCGGCGATCACGCCTTTGAACATTGATGATCCATGTTGGCAGACACAGATTGTTTTTGTTACGTTATAGCATTTAGTCTACAAGGCTGTCGACTTTTTTTTTGTTTTCATCACCTTCCCAAAAATCATTTCAACCATCGAACATTCTAAATATTATCCTTTTACTTTGTTATGGATATTTGTGGTGTTTTTATTACTTCTTAAAAAGCACAATTAAAATGATAACAAAAAAAAATATATTTTTTATTGAGAAAAACATCTTGTATTAGTAGTTTTAATGAGGTATTATAATCTGCCAATAGCTAGTGTAAACGATGACATAATTCTTCTCTGATATGTTGAAAACATCTGGATTCTTTCAAGTTTCTCACCAACACTGCATTTCACAAGATGACATTTGAACACATCATAACGTTATAATTTACCCAATTCTCATTTTCCCTGAACAGAGCTCGAATGCATTCATATGGATCTTAATGGAACCTCCGTACGTTGGCCGTTAGCGATGCTGCTAACGTTACTAGCTCTCTCCTTCTAATTGTAACACTGATTATTGCCGATGTCTTGGTGGTTTATTTTTACTGAATATCGGCTTTATTTCACACTTTGATGGTTCAAACTGTGCAAATAATCCTCTAACCACTACTTTAAAATGCACACATAGATTACCTCGCCCACTTTACACCCTTTAAACATAATCTCTTATTAGCACAAGTCCCCAACAGGCCAGCAGGAGGGCTCACCTGTACTTCCACCAGCCAGTCGATGAGGATGGCCCTCATCTCCGTGTTGAGGCTGGGCTGCTTGGGCATGTAGTTACAGAGGACAAACTTCTCCTGCAGACGACACAGAAACAGAAGAGATGACATTGCATTCAAAGCCACACTGTGGGGAGAACGTAACCCTGGTAACGGGGTTTTTGTTTGGCTCACCTCTCTCTGTTGGAGGTAGTCAAATATGTCCTTTGCGTACTCTGGACACATATAACAATCCTCTGAGTTCTCAGAGTCGATGTCAAACTCCTCTGGGATCTACGAGGACGGAGAGAATATTAGTAAAAAAGAACATTTTAAAACAACCTTTCCGCAAAAAAAGCTTCTTTAAATTCCCCTCACCTGTTGTTTCTGATGGTGTAACGGCACCTCACAGGCAGCAGGGGGCGCAGCAGCCACCAGCTCTTCTACTGGGGCTGCTACGTCCGTCTGCACCTCCTCTTCCTCCTCCTCTGCATCAGTCTTCTCAACAGGCGTCCCCTCTGAGCTCTCCGACGAAGGCCTTCAGAGAAAAAGAGAGAGGCTGGGAATTAGAGAGACATCTACCACTGAAGGAGGTAAAAGAGAGAGAGAGAGAGAGATAAAGAACGGTTGGGTTACTTTTTCAGGTTGGCGTTGTTCTTCGCTGACACCGTGGCGGCGCTCGTTTTCTTCACCTGCTTCTTCGCCGCCTCCTTCTTCTTCCTCCCCGGAAGGCTGATCGTAACCTTATGAGCCTGCGTGAGACAGTCAAAGTTAGAGTTTTCAGTGAGTCCAAAATCTTGTATTTGTGATTTATCCTCATTCATAAGGGATAATAGAGGAGATTGGTGCTATTAGACTGTTGAAAAAGTACCAAAAAAAAAGCTGGAATATCTCGATTTTGGTAACTACACAGTTGCCAAAGCTGCAGCTGTGAAGTCAGCAAGGTGGCAAACAAACATGGTGCTCGTTTCACATTAAACGGTGAAGCGGCAGAGAGCATCGAGTCACACCACAGTGGAGAACCACAGAGGCCGTATGAAGGGATGAATTGTGTCATTCGTACGCGGATGGTGGGGTGATTAACATACACAATGAGCAGTGAGATGTTCAATTTAAACTATTCTGTGTGCACATTCTTTAAATCCAACAAAAAACCAATAAATTCCAAACATTTAACGACCTGACAGATGCAGAATAATGTCAGAAACAGATTTAAACAGAGACACCGCACAGACTCAGTTTCCTGTTTCTGTGTCAACCAGGCGGCAACTTCCGGTTCTGCAAAGTGAAGCCAATGCTTCATGTCTTAAAGCTGCATTCTCTCTCCTGTCCATCAGGGGGCGACTCCTCTGGTTGTATAGAAGTCTATGAGAAAATGACTCTACTTCTCTCTTGATTTATTCCCTCAGTAAACATTGTAAACATGAGTTTATGGTCTCAATCTCTAGTTTCAAGTCTTCTTCAATACAGCATGATGTTCATTTAGTAAATGATGCTCCATTTAGAGTCAAACAGACCATAAAGCAGGGGATGCTTTTGATTGACAGGTCTCTACCAGAGATGTAAGGCTGTCATTCCTGCTACTGTGTGAATTACTAGGTCCGAAGGAAAAAAATATCTCAAATATTTGTTATTATATAAAAAAAGAGACACGAGGGCAAAACTAAGTTATCAACATCTCTCACATGTTGAGCAAAGGACGCTTTCTACACATGAACCGTAACATATGCGTGGATGTTCCAGCAAGCCTCCTAGACGGTGTCACGAGTAACTGTTCCCTGTAGCGGCAGGAATTTACTGTGAACAAATGTATGATGGTTTCACGCACATGATGCAATCACTGGAGACTCAACAGGTAAATGTGAAGAGAGCAGAAAGGAAACAGATACCGAAAAGCTCCGCCATGCAGCAGGCGACCCAGAACACGATCGATTATCAAACACTGATGTAATCTTCAGAACTAAAACGACTATAAATATGATTAACTGGTCGCAAATACAAGCACCAGGCTGACAAACCTTTTCTTTAACTCGTGCTGCTGTTTGGTAACTGATTCAAATCAAACCACGTACAGCAGACCTCAACAGGGCTCGACAGTAAGGAAACCCATTCTTAGCCTTTGAGCTTATTAAAAAATAGGGATAGCCAACAGCAAAAACGTACATCCCAGTCTCTTCAGCTGTTTGAGAAGAATCGAGAAGGATTGGCGTTCCTTTCTGAAAGCAGAGACGATGGACAAGCTGAGATTTGTGCCACTTCAAGCTTCCACAAATCAAAGACTTTTTCCAGAATCGAAAGGTCCAGAAAAACAAAATACGAAAAGGGAGAGAACAGATGAACAAGTGACTTGCTAGGATACTTTTTGAGGATTCTGTGAAGAACATGACAGCTTCACTACTGCTAGATTGTATATCAGGAATGGTTAACTGATAACAATTAAGATTCAAATTCTGTAAGGCTACTGATAAAACACAAAGTAATAAATAATTCTGTTTGGTATGACTGATGAAGCTTTAATTCTAAGCGGACGTATAACTGCATTGTAGCTCAATAATTCAAAATATAAAGGATGAAGTCTAGTGTTGAATCAAATCAGATCAGTGTTAAGGGGAGTTTGCATAAAGCAGACGTATTATCTACACTTTGTGGTCATTTGGACCAAAACAAACATGTTTTAACGAATCAAACATTAACATTTAATGTCAAATTTTGGTTATGGATGTAACCATTTACACCTCAACACACCAGCTGGATTTAAGAGAATAAATTAGACTGTTTGTCCTATCCTTTATGCTATTGACCCTGAATCTGAATCCTGATACCAGCTGATCTCAGACGAGCTTACATTGGTGATGTCGATGAAAGCGGTCCTCTTCTTCGGGGCTCCGTGGGGAGGAGAGGAGGACCTCTTCACCTGTGGGCCTTCCTCCTGCAACACAAAACCAACAGGAAGCTGAACAAACACATGCATCACTCACAAATCACGTGCATGCAGATTGCAAAAAAAGTTGCATGCTTTTAAACCTCATGCAACTACAAGGAGACTGAGACGGAGGTCTTCAGGAGTGCAGGGAGCACTCCTGAAGTCCTTCTTTGACTCTGTGGTGGCATCAGCCATCTTTATGCAGTGGTCTGCTGGAGCAGCAGCATCTCGACAGCCGACAGGAAGAGACTCAATGAACTTGTCAGGAAGGCCAGCAGTGTGCTGGGGTGTCCACTGGATACGGTGGAGGTGGTGGGAGACAGGAGGGTGATGGCCAAGCTATCATCCCTGATGGACAACACCTCCCACCCCATGCAGGACACCCTGGCAGCTCTGTGCAGCTCCTTCCTTCCTGCTGCTGTTAGTCTGCACAACCAGCTCTGTCTGCCATCCCAGTAGACCACAAAAACACTAATACACTGTGCAATACAATAAGATAAAATAAGATAATCCTGTATTAGTCCCGCAGCGGGGAAATATACAGGATTACAGCAGCAGAGAGGATAGTGCAAACAAGAGACATAGTAAATAAAAAGATCAAAATAAGTATTATAAATAAGCAAATGAGCAATAAAAAAAACAGTAGAGAATCCACAGTAACTGAAATATTATATATACAGACAGAAAATACATATTGTATTGCTATATATGTATTATAATAGCTATAATAGTTTCTGTCTGTATATATAATATTTCAGTTACTGTGGATTCTTTACTGTTTTTTTATTGCTCATTTATAATACTTATTTTTGATCTTGAACTATGTCTCTTGTTTGCACCATCCTTATCTTATCTTATCTTAAGGAACATATGATGCAATATCTGCTCCTCTGCATGAAAGCTGGTTATTTAAACCCACATGAGTGCATCTTCTCACCTGGTTCTCACTGGTTGTTGCATTCGGTTTTGGGACCTTGCTCCCGGCAGTGGCTGCAGGTTTCTTCCCCCTGGTTAGAGGCATGTCTGGATCCTTTATTCTCCCACACAAGACCTCTGCACTTTGATCTGCTGTGTGTATAAATACATAAATAAAATAAAATAAATAAATAAATAAATTTAAAAAAATATTCTGCAGTATTTGGTGTCTTTTTTAAAAGGTTTAACAATTTTTATAAAATAAAAAAAAAAGCAGGTTGTGCACGCAGAGTGACGTCATCGACACATATTTCTGTGATTTCCGCACATGAATTGTGTCTGTATTTTAAAGACATTCAAGCAAAATATTCATATTTTTTCTTACCGTTTCTTATGGTTCCTGCTCGTTTGTTTCGGTTTAGCAAAAAAAAAGCAAAAAAAAACTGCACATAAAGCTGTTTTTTAATGTTGTAAACAGTCTAAAGTGTGCAGCGTTGTTCTGCAGTAAGAGAGCTTAAACAACACACTGCTTCAAACCTGCAGCTCCTCGCTCCTGATTGGCTGGAATTTGAGCCCGGCTGGACCAATCAGGAAGCCGCTAAGAATGCCGTTGCCAGGATAGGAAGCGTTGGTTTCACTTAACGGCTCCGCGCGGTGCTGTTCATTCATTACAAACACAGTAGCAAGCTTTTAAAATAAAAAATAAATGATTATATGTGGGGAAAGTAGTTTTTTTATGCTTTGTTGTTGTTTTTTTGTGTGGTTTAAAAAAGTTAAAATGTATTGAAGATGAGTTTTTAAAATAAACCCCGCCCGTCTGCATCGCTCCTTGTGATTAAATCCAACGAACCCCAGAGGAGGAGCCTGCAGGCTTTTCAAACATACTAACAAATAGTTTAAACTGTAGTTTATTGATGCTTTCCTCATGAATGAGGGACTGATAGTGATTATTTCAGTACAGACATGCAATTGATATATATTATAAATGAGTGCACATGATAATACATGTTTTTCTACTTTTATTTCAATACTTATGCATTAAAATATGCATAAGTATTGAAATAAAAGTAGAAAAACATGTATTATCATGTGTGAGGGGCTGATAGTGATTATTTCAGTACAGACATGCACTTGATATATATTATATAAATTAGTGCACATGATAATACATGTTTTTCTACTTTTATTTCAATACTTATGCATATTGTAATGCTGCATCTCAGTAAATGCAGGTATTGATGTTTGAGGGACTGATAGTGATTATTTCAGTACAGACATGCACTTGATATATATTATATAAATTAGTGCACATGATAATACATGTTTTTCTACTTTTATTTCAATACTTATGCATTAAAATATGCATAAGTATTGAAATAAAAGTAGAAAAACATGTATTATCATGTGCACTAACTGGAATAATGATAGTGAAATAATCACTATCAGACCCTCAGACATGAGGAAAACATCAATACCTGCAGTTACTGAGATGCAGCATATTTTAATGCTGCATCTCAGTAACTGCAGGTATTGATGTTTTCCTCATGTCTGAGGGACTGATAGTGATTATTTCAGTACAGACATACACTTGACATATATTATAAATAAGTGCACATGATAATACATGTTTTTCTACTTTTATCTGAATACTTATGCATATTTAAATGCTGCATAGTCATGTTATCAATAAAGACCCACATCCAATATCCATTAAGTTATTCAATATGAACAATAAACGATGAAGTAATTACAATTATAACATCAGGATTAAATCTTTTATATGTTCTTGAACAGAAAATGTGGTGTTTTAAAGTTTAAATTACATGATATTGATCATTCTTGACATCTGCACATTCCATATCTTGATGAAGACCATGGAAGCTCCATAAAAGCCAGGAAATTGACCTTGAGCTAAGAATATTTCTCAATTGCAGAATACAAAAGATCATATATTTCTTTGTATGCTTGTGTAATGCAGGTCTGTCATGCAGTGATTTCCCTTTAGGCAGCCATACACGACTGAAATTACTCTTTAAATCTATTCTAATTATCGTGTTTGAAGAATGAGCTCACTGATACAAAGACCACATTATTGCCTATTGGGACCGAACAACACTGCAAGTTACTGCGGCAACAGTTTGGATAATAGACGGTCATTACATCACATTTGTGAGGGTTGAGGATGGAGCCAACATCCACCCAGCTGCTTGCATTTTGGGAGAATCATCCCTCATTCCTGTCTGAATAGCATGGAATAGAGCCCATTAAGTGTATCTAAGTCATTTTAAGAGAGCAAATAAATCGTTTAAGTTCATTTAAACCCTCCTTTATCCTAAAAACGCACCATTAATGCCATATAGAGGTATGTCATCTCCAAGTCCACCCTTTTAACTGCACGTCAAGTCTCATTAAACTCCAAAAAATGAAACAAACATCCCTTGATTATTGCTTCACGCAGTGCAATTTGGCGTCTTAACGAAGTCTGCAGAGAGATATATCCTCTTATAACACTGTTTTTTATTTAATCTCCCTCCTCTCAGTTGTGCTCGTCCAAGACAGAAATGCCTTCACATGGGAACATTTCTTTTCCAGATTTTCATTGCTTCTTAATCAGACCGGCGAGGAATACTTATAATTCTTGGGATTTAGTTTAAGCTGCTAAGAAATCTTTGGACACTAAATTCAGGGTGTCAAGGATGAAGTGCACCAAAGAAAATTACACAGGGCTGTTAAACTGGAGTAAAAATAAACACAAAAAGTGATGTATTTTAAATTCTTTTTGGCTGAGGTATCGGTCTGAATCTGTGCTTTACCTCCTCCGCATCCTCTCTTCCTCTTCCTCCCCTGTGACCATCTCTTCATTATTTTAACTTCATGCACAGATTAAAAAGAATAAAACAAGCAGAGTGATTTCCCATAAACCCAATGCATATTTACATAATGCATATGTAATTTGCTTTATGTTGTCAGTGAGGGTGATTGCTGCATATAACACTCACACACATACAGGAAGTGGTTGAACTAGTCTTTCAAACCTGTTTCCGTGTAAACTCATTTGCACAGTAGACACCAAACAAGGAACCGCTGGTAAGTTTATCTGCATGCAGCATACGCTGTTTCCTGTGTCTGTATTTTCATATTTTGAGGTACATTTACGTAACTTTTTGGCTTAAATCTTTTCCAGTTGGCCCTTTTGAGATGCAAGTCTGCCTCTGTCAGCTATAGTAAATCTTTGAGTTGCCCCCCTTTCATCTGCCATACTTCATAATCCTTAATGTTTTATGTTAAGCAAGTTTATTTTCTTCTTTTTTTGGTCAGGAATCCTTTAAATATTTTCTCGTTTCTTATCTACTGATGTAGCGCTAAATCTTTGATATTATCTGTGCAGTTTTTCTCAGGCCGACAAATGTTAACTTGAAATATTGAAAACAAAACAGATATAGTGTGAAGACGTTTAAGGTTATTTATCTGCAAAAAGTTGAAATACTCCCTTGCAGAAAGCTCTTTGGATTTCATTAGAAAACATAAGTGTGAAAGAAGAACAACATTCACAGGTTATTGGATGTTATAGCAGACTCTAAGGTGTGTTAGTAAGTACCATCATAATCAACCTCTTTTAAAAAGGGTTTTACAAGAAAACACAGGAGTAAAGTAGCACCCTAATTTTATGAACATCAAGATGTCCAAGTCAGACTGCCTGCCAAGAGAAAACATTCTTCATGTTATCTGTAATTTGCTCCACATCTGTGCTTTATTCTTCATTCGTCCTCCCCTTGAACTGTGGCTGTGGTGGAATGGCGGGAAATTATTGTGACATACGTCCCTGTTGCATGAAGATTTGTCGCTCAGAGCGCTTTGAATGCCTAAAAAAGGAACTCAGAAAGTAAAGAGAAACTCAAACTGCATTCTGGAAATTGCTTTGAACCTGATTTAAATGTCATTTTTGTTAAATCTATACAATTTAGACGTCAAATTATTCTTGGATAGGCTCAACTTGAACCATCATTTTGATCGCAAGATGGCCACAAAATGCTAACCCTGAAAAACCCTAAAGTCTTTGTACAGTAGAGATGAAGATAAGGAAGTTATTGAGGTTGTTAATTTAAGTTTCACATTAGTTTAGTTCTCCAGTTTCTCATACAGAAAAACTTAAAATGCAACTTAGTCTACTTAGCAACTGTGATTTAAAGTTACATTAGCAAGGTGAAGTTAAAAAGAGATTAAAAACTACATATTTTCAGTATATTTTCAATTATGTTTTTATATGAATGCAATTGTTTGCTAGCTAGACAATGTTTCAAACCTTTTAAGACAAAAGGTCAAGGATAAAATCGTTGTTAGGAAGTATAGCTAACTGGTATTACGTTACGCCAACTTCTGCTGTCTCATGCTAGCTAGCTAAAAAGGTCAACGGAAAATGTACGTTGCAGTATATAACAATATTGACTTTGAAATAGACCTAATTATCTCAAACATATAAGTTAATGTTTTGAGGTTTATCATACAAACAATCAAAATATAACTTGTTAATTAGTAAGTCATAGAGGTGGATTTTACTACGTGTTAGCAAGTATAACTCGCTGGTATCATGTTAGCCAACTTCTACTATCTAATGCTAGCTAGCTAGAAAACGTTAAACCGAAAATGTACGTTGCAGTTTATAAAAATATTTACTTTGAACTAAACTTATTATCTCAAAGATATAAATTAATGTTTTGATGTAAATCAGTTTTAGAGCTGGATTTTGTTAAACGCTAGTGTTAGCTGTTTCCTCCTGGTTTTCATTAAGCTAAGCTAAGCTAAGCTAAGCTAAGCGGCCGTTGCTGGCAGAAGCTTAATATTGACCATGGTATCAATCTTCTCATCAAACTCTCAGCAAGAAAGCAAATAAGAGAATTTCCCCAAAATTTCAACTATTCCAAATCTATTAAACGATTAAAGAAATATATTTTGTACTTATTGTATTCGTATCAGTTCGTTGCACTTATTGTATTCGTATCAGTTCGTTGCACTTATCCTATTCGTATTCGTTTACTGCACTTATCCTATTCGTATTAGTCTGTTGCAATTATTGTTTTCGTAGTAATTTGCTTCTGCACTATGCTTTTGCTCTGGTTTATGCTTTAAGATGCTTGTTTAAGAAAGGAGATGCACTCATGACTTCTGGTGACTAGTAGTTCTCTTGAATACCTATGTTGAATACACTTCCTGTAAGTCGCTTTGGATAAAAGCGTCTGCTAAATGACTGTAATGTAATGTAATGTAATGTAATGTACATATCAACTCAGGGTTGTGAAAATGAGTTGATATGTTATTTCATATTCAAAGCTGTTTGCACTAACACACTTTTAAACAGGGTCCAAAGCTTCTTTCTCTATCGTGTTGAAATGGATGCAGATGCCGTCAGAGATAAACAACATAACACATCTCATGTAACATTTGCTTTGCTCCAATTTCCGTTTTTCTCGACTTGAAGAGAGATGATTATCAAACACAGCTCCGTCTCCATTAACTACAGATGCCGATACATAGCGAGTTTAGAGAGAATGTCAGGTTGCCTCTGTGGACGCCAAGTACTTCCTGCTTGTCACATCCTGGCTGGCGGACAGCTCATATGGTGACAGGCTGTGGTTAAGGCCTCCTTCTTACTTTCCATCTGAGGCTTCAAAGGGGACTTTTTGTTTTGACAGACTTATTTTCTTTCCTTATTTACATCCATACTGATTACTTTCTGATTTTCCGTTTCTTATACATACCGTACATTTAAACATTCCTTCAATTTGATTGATTTCTTCTCTAATCTGAAACAGGCGAGGAATGTAGAATATTTGGGACTAAAGCAATAACTTAATGTTATAAATTATGTCATATTTGATCTCTTTCAGTTAGCTAAAAATAAGCCCTAAAATCAGATCCTTTATGTCTTCTTCTGACCTTATACATGCTTTACTTTTTCTCATCTGGACTACTGTGAAGCACTTAATGTTGGTATCTTTCTCATTGACTCTAACTGGTGCATATTGCAGCCGGCCAAATTCTAAAGTACTATTCAACGTACACAGTCTGACAGTTATTTTTCGTATTAATTAAAAGAATTGATTGACTTTAAAGCATTAAATGACCTTGCTTTAAAATATATCAACGCTTTATTGACCCCTTATGTGCCTTGGCGTTCCCTTATTTCGGCCTTTGCCGTTATTGACTCAAGAAAGCCTGTTTAAATCAGACACGCGTTATCATCATTAGCATCTTTTATATTATCAATATTCGATATGTTGCTGGGTTTTATCATCCCTCCCTGGCAAATGAATATATATATTTTTAAATTTTAACCTCCTGTATTTTGATGTTTTTATGACCCCTTTGTTGTTTGTTTTGAATTATTTTGTTGTTGCATGTTTCTGTTCAAACCATCTTTCTACTCTTTCCGGTGCTTGTGCCTTGTACTGTCCTTCACCATATTATTCTTGCAAAAAGAAAAGAGGCTCCAGGAAAGGCAATATTTCCATTGCTTTTACTAAGATTAGTGCTTTTATCCTCACAGGATCCAATGCAGACGGTGAGTGCTGATCAAAAGGTGGAAGAGCCGACTCCAGAAGGCCTCAAGAGAAGCCACCTAAACATTGGTGTTCTTGAGGAGTTTGCCAAAAATATGTCCGAGAACATAATCCAGTCGTTTAAAAGCCAAATGGAGACGATGGAACCTGGGGTGGACTGCCGGGCGTCTAGATTTAATCAGAACCAGGAGATGTTAGCCGAAGAGTTAGCTTCAATAGTCGTTGAGGTCGCTTTGAGGGAAGTGTGTGGAGGTCATAACATAGGGGATCATCTGGAGGGTTCTCAGAGGTCAGCTGGGGTTAAGATGGATGGCGGAGCGGCTAAAAATTGGCAATTTATGGACGAATCGGACAGCGAAAGATCCACAGAGATGAATCCTCGCAAAGAAATCCAGACCTCCAAAGACCACCATCACTGTCACCAATCTTTCTCCCAGCCAGGGCTCCCCGTCGCCGGATCCCTCGACTACCCCGACGCCCCTCCGACCACGCCGCTCCTACCTGAGCTCGAGAGGAGCCGACACAGTTTTGCCAGGAAGCTGAAAGGAGGCCTGGCGAAGGTTTACCCGCCTTCGACCCCTCCGCCGACCCCGAAGGACGACTCGGACGGGTCCGCCGGCGACCCCCAGGTGGAGTTGATGGAGCATCTGATGCACTCGCTCTCCACGGGTGATTTGGAAAGGGACTATTTTGGGGTAGGATCTCGCTGTGGAGCCAAGATGGAGGTCTTTGCGGAGGCTCTTTCATGCGATATCATTGACTGGGTCTTGAGGGATAAAAACAGAGATGAAGATGGCGATCTTCATCTACTGGCCCACCAACTGGCTGAAACCATCCTCACCTCCTCTATTGACGAAGCTAAAATGCTCGTCTAGTATCTTCATGTGATTAATTGGATCATATTTGGGATGACTGGCAAGAAAAGTCTTGATATCACCCCAAACATTTCTTCCAGTCGGCCTGGCATTTGCATTGAAATGTGGTTTACTGCAATAATATTGTTACATTGGCTGATTTTTTAAATATTCAACTTCTCAATAACGTTTGGTTCAAGCTCATCCAGTTGGGGCTTTGATTGTGAAATATTACTTTTTATTGTGAAAACTGACCAGAGGTCCAACAAAAAAGGAAAGTTTAGCACTTTTAATGACGTGTTTATTGTAGAAGCTGTATATCTTAGATGCTGGATAAGCAATCAGAGGTTATGGTTTTAGTCAAAGATGGATTAAATGTACCCTGGCAATTTTGACTGGGATCCAACCGCAATAACCGTAAATGTCCTGTAGATGGTATTACAGGAACAGAGGTTGACCTGAGTAATTACCTTTGGGTTAAAAAAAAAAGCTATTTTGCTATATATATATACATGGTTGATGCTTTATTTATCTATGTGGATTGTAGATAACTTGTGTTGTTTGTCTTGATTTTGCTTTATTAATGGAATCAAATATTGTCAATTCAGAGAATAAAGACTTTATTTTTGTATATTTAGTGCACTGGATTTAAATGTTTCACAACTTTTATGAACACAACTCTGACAGAGGAGGAAATGGCACAGTAGATGTTTGAGAATTTGAATACGACCACAAGTAAATTAATCCCTACACCGCTTTATAATCGATTGCGATGCTTGGAAGTTATTCTGATATTTCCCCTTTGTAATCATTCTCGAAATCTTTACAGATCCAGTGATTCATTCCTCCCCTGGACTGAGCTGAATGGTGGCATTTGAGACAAAGTCTGGCTCTAAAGAAACACATTTTCATACTCACTTACTTATTGAGTTCAGATCCAGGAAAAGAGGCAGCCATTGTGCACGTAACCACAAAAGTGATGTGATCCTGCAGGAGAATAAAGAAAAAACTTGTTTTTCTTTCCTTACTTTCCTTCTTCTATTAATAGATAAGTTTGCCGCTGACATAACAGTCAGTAAATGCCAAATTCAATAAAAGAGGAGCTTAAGTGATCCTTGAAGTAGAGTTGTATTATTCTTAGTCATCCGTTATTGCACACATAAACTCAAACACACTTTTTAGATTGAAGAGAATTGGTTCACAATCTAATGTTTGCTCTTTTTTTTTTTTTATGTTTTATGTTGCTCTTTCTCTCTCTCTCTCTCTCTCTCTCTCTCCCCAACACAGATGGGATGAGTGGGAGTAGAAAACAAAGTCAGCGGGTGAGCACTAATCATTGACAACTTAATCTGGGTGGCACATACATGGCTCCATTTCATTCAGAATTAAGATGCAGACGTCCTACTGATTTTGATGATGCCATCAGCCTCAGCTGTATTTTTATGTTTGATGCTAAATATAGCACGCTAATACGCTTCATTAAGTGGGTGTTCAGGCCGGGATCAGTTTAAACTGTGCTGGAGCTCTGTGGGTGGGGGGGACGAAATAAAATGTTTCCATTGGATTTTGAATATTGCAGGAAATAAGCTGCGTGGCAAACGAATGGTTACGATACTTACACCTTTTGTTCAACAAGATAATCTTCACAAATAAACAATGCTTTTATGATTTTTGAAAAGCTACGTAAGGCTACAAGGAAACTACACCACGGTTGCATAAGCGCGAGTAAACACAGCGAGGCTGCAAATTTAGCAACTTATTAGCAACCGCCTTTATTAAGACACGTAAAAGCTTCAATATTCACTTATTTTAGGGTATTTAACGACGATTTAAGTTTATTGTAGAACTAAATGTTAAATCTCTTCAGCTTGTGTTAACCACAGACCTTAATTTCAGGCATCTTACCAGAACTCATTCAAAAAAACAACAACATTGACTTCAAGACAAGGAACCGGAAGTTCAAAAATGCTGACTTATTTCAGGATTTAAATCTAAAATTGTGTCTTTTGTTGCGACAATTGCAAGCTAAACAGTAAAAATATAGCATTAATATTTTAAAGCTGCAAAACTGGACTGGTTTCATTCAAATTCATTTTCATGCAGAGCTTAAAGTTGGTCTGAACTGGGCCCAAGATGATGAAAATCAGCATGTTAACGTTGCCATTTTGAGCATTTAGCATGTTGACATCACATTAGCAACAAAGCTGCTAGCTTGGCTACTTGCTCTTGGCCTTGTTAACAGTTAAATTAGCTTCTAAATCCCTAAATCTAAAGCATTCCGACTGCTGTTTTTAAAGATTTTTGGACTTAAATGCCACAAAACTTGGCCGTTAATTTGAGCCACATATGCACAAGAAAAGAGCACAACACACACACACGCTGACCTGGCAGCAGTGTGTGTGTTTGAGTCCCTTGGCTCTGACACATAATATGTCATGGAATGCTTAGACTGAACTTTTAACTCCTACTGCTGACCGCCATTATGTTTTCTCACCACGGGACACCAACGGACACACACACACACACATGCACACACATAAGCTTCAGGGCTGGGTGGACAGCTGTGGCGTCAGAGGGGACACACACACACACACACACACACACACACACACACACACACACACACACACACACACACACACACACACACACACACACACACACACACACACACACACACACATCTGGAAAAATGCTTGGTTGTGTTGTCAGGTGGTCGGCTGCCAGAAAGAGAGGGAGGCTGAGGGAGGAGGCGTGATGACACACAGAGGATGTATAGCAGGGGGGGGTTTCAATATACTATAATAGGAAACTAATGGCGGATGTACTTCATCTCTTTGTCTGCTCTAACGGAGGGTAGACCCACTTAAATTAAACATATTCACTCTTTATATAAGTGAAAACAGAGTATGTCTAAATTACCCGCAATACATCACCATAATAAGCGTTTTGTCGTGGAGCTGGGGAGGAATTAAAGGGTTACTAAGGTATTTTTCAACCAGGAAACTATTTGGCTGGTTTTTGTGTCGAAGTGACTAATGGGGACAAGAATTTTTGAAATTGGTCCAATATTGAAGGAGACGGCAGCCAATAAACTTGCTGCAATGTGATCATATCAGGCAACTCCTCTCCCTCATAAAGGTCCACTAAAACAGCATATTTTCACCACTGAAGGGCTCAGATTGTTATTAGAAGTTTAACTCAACTATGGTGCATAAATACCATATATAGGCACCCTTTACTTTGACATTTTTTTCAGTTTTGACTTCATTCCTCTGACATGTGACGTCAGTTTATTAGTTGAAAAAGCCTTTGTGTTTAATAAGATCTTAAAATAGGAAATATGAGAAGTTACAGCTACCCAAAGAAACAACAACAAAAGTTAACACAACGTTAACAGTTTGAATCTTTAAAACAAATCCCTGTAAGCTACATTTTGAAGTTTAAAGCAGTTTTAATTGTTCTTTTGAAGTGAAGTTGGTAGCAAACTGTTGGTTAGTTACATATACAAAAGACACAACATTAGCACACACTGAAAGCGCCGTTTCTTGCCACTCAATGAATATAACTAATTTGAACTCTTCTTGTATCTCTGTTTTTGGTCTCTACCAACTCCAAAGCCAAATATCTGGCTAGTGAGCTGATAAATGCTCTTTCATGTTCAAAAGCTTGTTGCTAACCTTGTCTTTTTGGAGCTGGGCTGGGAGTAAAGTTGTGATGCCAAAATAACCGCCAAAATAATAAGATGAAATATGCTTACTTGCTCCATAGAGCTAAGGGGAACGATTGCACATAAGCTTTTGATCCATTGATCCATATTATGGACTAGGGGTCCGTGGCAACATTCCCAGGAACAATCCCAAGTGGTGACCTCAGGGAAGTTAGATCCAAAAGCACAAATGCAATTTCTACTTGTCGCCATAGCTGCAGCTAAAGAGAACGAAACAGAGATCCACAGGTACAGTATTTATTTTACATCAAATCTGACGTGTCTTATCTCTTTTACTCAAAAGTAATGGTAAAAAATGAGAGCTACAAACTGGGGCTAACTGGCTCCAAACAGATCTTTACATGCAGTCTTTCCCGCATCATAGTCCATCGTCCATCCATACGATATAGAAAATCTACAGCAAGTCAGCGAAATATGAACAAAAAAGATTATTTGTACTTGCACATGCAAGCATTTGGCTCGGGTCATCGGAGCAGGTGTTAAGTATGACTCTAAACCTTGCTGGATATTTGGCTGTTCATTGAGTTGTTGAAATATCGTCCAGACAAAGAACTTGCACAATTTGCAGCAGAATCTGCCCTCAAGGAGTCGATTTCACCCAAAACTCTGTCAAATCCATCATAACAACGGTACACGGAAAGTATTTGAGTCTCTTCTCATCTGCTGTGGATTTAAACATCTGTTTCTTTGATATTTGTTTCTGTCCAAATTTTATTCAGTCTTACCTGAAGACCGCTGCGTCACCACTTCGCGGCCACCAAGATTTGTACTGGACATGTCAAGTCCCGGTCAGGGGAACAGATGACTTTCACATGTGGTGCAGGCCCCAGGTGGATTTAACTTGACTCAAAACCATTTTTTCTGGACAACACTGGCTTTCATGGATGAAAAAAGCGCTTGAGTTGCTCAGGGCATGTGGGCTGGGGTTCAGAAAACGCTCTAGGGTCTTGATGCTGATGAGTTTTACACCAGAAAACGTGTCTCTTATTGTGAAAAGCTTGGTGTTGAACTGGATTTCCAACCCCCCTTTTGTATCTGGTCCTTTCAAGCCAAAGTCTAAGCAGTAGAAAAAGTCCCGTGGCTCTCTGATGGTCTGTAGCTGTCCGACTGGAAGCGGACCAACTTCATCTGCCTCCCATCCTTGATAAACAGCTCTGACTGCTGGGCACACACAGTCCGCCTTCCAGCTGTTTTGTGGTGATGTAAAGGGAAACAAAAGAAAGGCTGTTGTTTAGGACAGAGGTTCCCAAAGCGGGGGCCTTGAAGGAATGGTGCCACAAGATTTACCATATAATTGTTTAGTTGTTGAGTGTTTTTGAACAAATGGACCGACAAACAAAACAGAAGTCTGACTACTTGGCTAACGGTTTAACAGGCTGTTTTTTTGCCACTTGTGGAGGACTGATATGCATCCACTGTGGTATGGCTCGTTAACTGACATATGTATGTGTGAGGTCTCTCTGAGCCCTGTTCTAACATGAAAACACAGCCTGGACCCACTTCCAGAATGTCAAATACCAACATTTGGGCGGTGTTGCTCGGCATCTTGAAACCAACCCACAAGGAACCCTTTTGCATCTGTATGAGACGCAGCAGGATTTCAACTAACTCCAATGTTAGCCCATCTGCGTCATTATTAGACACTCAGAATAACGGTAGAGAAAGTCTTCTTTTCTCATAGACTTCTATACAACCAAAGGAGTCGCCCCCTGGTGGACATTAGAGAGAATGCAAGATAAAGGCACTTCAGATTTGGCTTCATTTTTCAGAACCAGAGGTTGCCCCCAGGACGTTAAGCTACATCACTGAGTCACATGACATAACATTCGTAGCTTGCGTTACGTTACAAGGGTACAGTTTTCTGACTCTAATCAAGTACTTTCGTTGCCTAAAACTAACTGTTACCGTTCACAATGTTAACCACATGCAAACCGGCTGCCTGCTTCTGCACGAGCGGCAAAAAATCTCAAATCACGTTGGAAAACCAAAAAAGAAACGGCCTCTCTGTGCAACCTTCTTTTGATTCTGTTTGTTTGTCCTTGTACACCTTAAATAGCCTAACCCTCAGTCTAATTTTGAAGAAAATTAAAGAAATACATTCAATATATTTAGGTATTTGTTTGTAGTCATTGATAAGTTAAGTATTCATCCGTAAATCTGCATCTGTAAGTCCTTCTGCCAAACTTTGGATTGTTTTGGACTTTCCTCCACAACAGTCCAAAGACATGCAGGTTAGGTTAATTTTTGACTCCAAAATTGTCCACACTGTCAGCATAAATTGGGTTGTCCATCTCCGTGTGAGTCCTGTGTTATCATATATAGCTTGTGTTGCAATGACAACAAACTCCTTGAAAACTTTGAAGTGGTGACATGGTCAAAAAAAAGAACTACTGGTTCAGAGCTGAACTGTAAACACAGTATCCGCCTGGGAAAAGATATGATTCTGACTCACTGTTCTGTTTGATGGTGATTTAAGACAGGAAGGAGGCTTTACAGGGCACAGCAATACGCTGTCTGCCGCAATAAAATCGAGATGTAGTCATCTCGCCATGAGGTCTTATCTCATCCAACAATAAAGTCAGCGGCCTGTGTGCAGCTTTTTGTGATGTTTTTGGAAAGTGAAGTTAACTTCAGATCGTGGTTACACTTGTTTGACAGAGATAATCTGGAAGGCATCGAGGAAATATTTTCTCTCCAGCAATGTAGAGCGATAAAATAGACCGCAAGGACTGGAGAGAGCAGCTCAGACGACAGAAAGAGTAGAAAGAGAGAGCTGGGAATCACAAAAAAGACACAAAAAAACATGGAAACCAAAAGAAAACCAGGTATTGGTCACTTCACGACAGGTGAGGTTTAGACAGAGATGCACTTCTTCCTAAAATGTAAACAATTCAATGAAATAAGTTACCCTTATTTTGACAAATACGCCTCTTGTTTGTTGAAATGTAATTGTAATACTGTATAAATATTATTACATAACAATCATAATGTTATGTTAACATTAAAGTGGTGTTAATATTCATGTTATTATATTGTGTACTTCATTTTTTTTAATTTTGATGCTTTGCCAATGATTTTTGAAACTTTCATGCCAATAAAGCCACATTAAATTGGATTAAATTGAATTACATTTTGCTATTTTTTCTTTTGCATAAAAAAATCAAATAGATAAAAAAAAAGGGATTAATCCAGGGCTGCATAACGGCTGTTTTATTGATTAATCTGACTATTATTTGACCTATTAATTTATATAAAATGTCAGAAAACTGTGAAAATGCATGTTATTTTTGATGAGGGGAAAGAAAAAGTCACATTTAAGAAGCTAAAAGGAGTGGGGTTTTTTTTGTTATTTTTTGCTTAAATCTCCACAAGCTTTTTTTTTAAATTATTTTTAAAAAAACTCTTAACTTGCTACCAAGTCCTGAGGTGACAAGAGTCAGAGGAAGAGAGGGCGCCCTCTGCCAGCTCATACTGAAACTGAGGCTCAGGACAAGAATCAATCCAAACAAAAGATATCACGACCTACATGATGAAGACTCTCTTTAGATTTAACCTTTAACAGACTCTGGTCCATCCTGTCATCAAGGAAAGGTTTCTAGTCTTCTGGAATAAGGAAAGACATAGAGAAATCTATTTATCAAGAAAAACTTGCTGCAAAATATGCCATTTTTAGTCACTTTCCAATGGGACAAATAAGGAACAAAACTGAAAGTAATGCACCTTTAAAATTGTGTTTTCTTGGTATGTTCTGCTTTGGCAATGTGTGGCAATTCGTGCCTAGAAAGCAACGCTGAAACTGAAACTGTGTGTGTGTGTGTGTGTGTGTGTGTGTGTGTGTGTGTGTGTGTGTGTGTGTGTGTGTGCAGGAGAGAGAGAGAGAGAGAGAGAGAGAGAGAGAGAGAGAGCTCCAGGGTGATGAAGAGGTTAAGCCAGCCCCCTCTTTGCTGCTCTCTCCCGGTTGCAGCCCATCAGTCCTCCGCTGCCTCCTTCAGCAGCTCCAAACGCAACTTCACGCAGCAGCTGAGGACAGATCCCAAACTTTAAACTTCCAGGTCGTCTCCTCCCTTCCTCCACCCTCCTCCACCCTCCTCATGAAAACCCCTCCAGGACGCATGGAGATCTAATTCTCCTCCAACTTTTTTCTCTGTGGAGTTTTTGGGTTTGTTTGTTTGTTTGTTTGTTTGTTTGTTTGGTTTTGTGGTCCTCTCATGCGTCCGGGAATGCCATGGCCACTCCGAGCGCACAGCAGCAGCACCAGGATTATTTCAGATCGGTGAGCAGTGAGTCCACCACCTACATGATGGTCCCTGCCGGCGGGCCGAGCGGGACGAGGCGCAGGGAGACACCGTCCAAGATGTGGGTGGCCATGGTGGTGATAGTAGTGGTGGTGCTGCAGATCGCCTCCACCACGGGGCTCTTCCTCTACCTGAACATGTCCATATCTCAGGTAAGAGCTGCTGGCTGGCATGTTGTGCAGGCTGTAATCCTGCAAGGGGGAAAAAAAGCACAGATTTAAGCCAAAAATGTCATGCTTTGCAATTCACAACTGGGATATTATCCATATATTATTGCATGGTTTTTTTTTTGTTGGGGGTGTAATTGATTTATGTCTCTCAGCTCAGCCTGACTGGACTTGTTTGACAATGCAACCCGGAATTTACAAGCAATAAGACGGGAGGGATTAGATTTGGTGCTTAAATGGACATATTGGAGCCATTTGGTAGAAAGTAGTCCGGTTGCAGATGTAGTGTGCAGAGGTGGAATATGCAGGTCATTACATTACATTACAGTCATTTAGCAGACGCTTTTATCCAAAGCGACTTACAGTCAGTAGTATATTACATATCATTCACCCATTCACACACTGATGACAGGCTACCATGCAAGGTGCCACCATCAGACTCTAACTAACATTCACGCAACATCCAGTCCACACCGATGGCAAGCCTTCAGGAGCAACTTGGGGTTAAGTGTCTTGCCCAAGGATGCATCGACTGCCGAAGCCGGGTATCGAACCACCGACCCTCTGATTGGAGAACTACCTTGCTCTCCACTACGCCACAGCCGCCCCTGGTCAATGATGGAGGTGGGATGAACCCCCCCTGAGCTTTCATTTAAGCCTTTTTCATCCCCTGAAATGATCAGATACAGATAAAACTACTGCACTTCCAAAAATGTGCCTGTTGAATCTGAGAAAAGTCTGAGGTTTGATGGCTGCAAGTGTCACTGTTGTTTGATGAGTGTGAAATCACCTGCGTTTTTAGAGGTTCAGTGGGAGAGGTCAACGATCACATCTCTGCACTCATGCTTTTATCTGTTGAGGTCAACAGCCAGAGGGTGTTGCATATGTTTCACACTGTCTTTTTGAGCAGAGTGAATCTGATGTATGGGTCCCAGCGAGAGGCCGGTTTAAAGTGTAACACTACCCGTCTGCTGCTCACAGAGAGAGAGAGAGGCAGCAGGCATCGGAGGCGTACTGTGCTTCTTCTTCTCCACACGAGAGCAGAGAAAAAAATCTGAGCATCTCTCTGACAACACTATTCGTGGATCCTGTGGAGAAGGAAGACAAATGATACTCGAGGTTTTCTTTTTTACGCTTTTGCGTCGATAAAGACAGCAGGTGTTTTGTTCACATTTTTAAAGCTTTTTAGCTGCTGCTTTTACCCAAAGGGAGTGAGCTACCAGGGGCTCAGTGTGGAGGAAAGCATCACATGTTTGACTTTTTGGCGAGAACAGAATAGATGAAAATAAATGAGCAACAAGTGGAAACAGTCTAGATATCTTTTTACGTATTGCCGTATTGTTTTTAACCCCCATCAATAGATGCTTTTGTGTAAAAAAAGAAAGGCAAATACAGGTTGCATGGACTTTATAAAAGTATGACGCACTTATATGAAAAGCAAACGATAGCAGAATGCTTTTTTCTTTACTGATGAAAGGATGTATGCCTGTTAAAAAGGTGTTTATGCACTTTGAAGTTGAGGTAATGTCTGTCTTGGATCGGCACGTTCATGTCGTATGTGATTGTAAACAGAAAAACTGATTTGAAATCATGCATTAGCGCGTTTATAGCGACCTTTTTGTGTCAGAAGTCCTTGTACTTTCTCTTGTTTTCTACACCCTGCCACGAGAGGAACATGATAAAAGGGCAAAATATATCAGAGTTTTCCTGTGTCTGCTTCCAATTCACTTGCTGGCATGAAAGCAACAGTCCTGTGTCGGCGCGCAGCCAGCAATAGAAATGTATTGTATATGCTTTATTACATTAGATTATAAAAGAATACATAGATGTATTAGGGAGGTAAAAAGGCTAAGTTACAACTTAATCTCTGGGGTTGGATTTTTCTTTTTCCGGCGCATCAGAGTCGGCAGGAAATCGCATAAGGAACAGTTTAGAGATGACACTGGAGGGAGATGGAAATGGAAAACACGGAGCTGTGTATTGTCTGCACGCGGGGGATTGGGAATCCCCCGGTTCTCAAGCGAAGGCCGGCTATTTTTAAATCTGGAAACAGGCCCCTTCTTTGAAACTGCAGAATGGAGTCACCACCCCAGTGCCAGCCTGGTATGAGACAAAAGACGCCGCCTGGAACAATGAGCAACGGCACAATAACGAACGCTCCGGTGTTGCCTCGGCGCTGCTGCGTTCACACACATACACACAAACAAACAAACACACACATGTAGCTTGAATACAGAAGCTCTGGGTGGATGTTCCCCCACCGCTGGTTTGCGTGTCTGTCGCTGCTGGATGAATCTATTTGTGCAAAACTGTTTATTCATTACATTACATTACATTACATTACATTACAGTCATTTAGCAGACGCTTTTATCCAAAGCGACTTACAGGAAGTGTATTCAACATAGGTATTCAAGAGAACTACTAGTCACCAGAAGTCATAAGTGCATCTCCTTTCTTAAACAAGCATCTTAAAGCATAAACCAGAGCAAAAATATAGTGCAGAAGCAAATTACTACGAAAACAATAATTGCAACAGACTAATACGAATATAATAGGTGCTACAAACTACTACGAATATTCATACGAGAATGTGCTTTTTCTCAAAAGGCATAATTAAATCCACTGGTCGAGTCACATATCGCGATTTGGCTCGTAAATAGTGAACTCAAGACTGATTGTGAGGAATAATGGAGCTTTTCATTGGCATTCTGTTGCTGGGACAACGGCTTTTGAGTCCAAATTGACTTCCTGTCAGCCTCCGCATTGACAAACATTGCAACAGGAAATACAAAGGAGCCCATTCAGATGGTTTATGTTATCACATTTGAAAAAATGTCCGTAGACATAGAATGTCAATGGCTGGAGTTGTTTGTTGTCATGGTGACGATACATGTAAGTGGGGCCATAAAGTGTGAAAGAGAGAGAGCGGTTTATATCATATTAAAAAATGTATGCAGCTACATTTGCATTGTTGCTTCTCACGGCATCTGTGTTGATTTACGTTCCCTATATGTGTGTGTGTGTGTGTGTGTGTGTGTGTGTGTGTGTGTGTGTGTGTGTGTGTGTGTGTGTGTGTGTGTGTGTGTGATTGGCATTCCATTCCTCACACTTCACTGGTCCACTTTATTATTGTTTGGGTTCACAGATAGGCTGACTCACCCTCACATGCAACAATACACCCGGTGTGTGTGTGTGTGTGTGTGTGTGTGTGTGTGTGTGTGTGTGTGTGTGTGTGTGTGTGTGTGTGTGTGTGTGTGTGTGTGTGTGTGTGTGTGTGTGTGTGTGTGTGTGTGTGTGTGTGTGTGTGGTCCGACTCAGACAAAAGAAGTTTAAGCTTACTGTGGATGTTTCTAAGTGATGTGTGCACGTGTGTGTGTGGTCCGTTTTAGCCCCCCAAAAAATGTCAATTTCTTGTCTTTTCTATGTGTGTTTGTGTGATTTAAAGTGTGTTTTTTACATGAATGATTTTATGCTGTTATCTTTGTGATCACTTGAAGACCTCCAGGCATAGAAAAATGAGCAAAATCCTCATAAACCCACCTAGAGAGGTCAATCCAGAACAGATTATCAATTGGTTTGGGTGTTAAAGTTAGGCTTCAGGAGGTTTAAGTTACATCACTTTTCGTTAACATGACTGAACTCAATTCTTCAGTGTGTGCTGGAACATTAGCAAGTGATCCACTAGGTTGTGTGTTTAGATCAGAGACAATTGTCTACAATTGCCCATGAATGGACGGCTGAGTCGCTATAGATAAAAGGTAGAGCAACAGTTGATCTATAAGCCTATTACTATATAGGTAATCAAACAAATCATTTTAGTCATCAAACACAAAATAATTGATTCTTTAAAGTGAAGATTTTATGCTTTTTTTTGGAAAGTAAACTATACATCTTTGGGTTTTGGACTGTTGTCGCACAAAACAAGACATTTGAAGACTAATGAAGTAAGCAATTAGCAGATTGATTGATAATCAAATAATGGTTATTTGCAGCCAGAGATCCAGCAGACATCTGCCCCTTTTGTACTTCCTCCCCTGGTTATGGGAAGTAAAACCAATGAGGAAGTATCTTTAACTTGCATTCTCTCTCCTGTCCACCAGGGGGCGACTCCTCTGGTTGTATAGAAGTCTATGAGAAAATGACTCTACTTCTCTCTTGATTTATTCCCTCAGTAAACATTGTAAACATGAGTTTATGGTCTCAATCTCTAGTTTCAAGTCTTCTTCAATACAGCATGATGTTCATTTAGTAAATGATGCTCCATTTAGAGTCAAACAGACCATAAAGCAGGGTATGCTTTAGGGGCGGGGCTACACACTGATTGACAGGTCGCTATCTCTGTAAAATGTCCTTTTTTTCATCTTAAAACTTTAACACTTTCGCTTTTCATGAAGGTTAATTGTAACCTCCTTAGTCACCTGGAAATATCTTGTTCAGATGTATAGTGTTGGTGGTCACACACACACACACACACACACACACACACACACACACACACACACACACACACACACACACACACACACACACACACACACACACTCTCAGTCCAGCCTCCCTGTGTGGCCTCAGCTGTTGTTGCCAAGAAATGTCCGCCGAGACCTCCTATAGCGCCGTATAGAACAGTACGGGCCTGTCGCTGTATGTTTATCCCAGACTTTAACACTGGATCGGGTTTTATTGCTGATGGTGAAGGTCAGCGTCACCGTTAGGGGATCAATGGACGTCCTATAACAAGAGTGGCAATGTGTGCAGGGGGCGAGATCAGGCAACATGTGTGCATTACAGGGGGGGGTTAGGGTTAGATCTGAACTTTAACCTTTCCTCCACACAGACAAAAAAAACACACACAGGTGCATCATCGTCAGATACCAATTTAAAGACGAATAATATCCGACACTGCAAATACTTAGATTTCCTTCCTTCTCTCTCTCTCTCTTCATCACACCTTCATTGTCTCTCTCTCTCTCTCTCCCTCTCTCTCTCTCCCTCTTAATCAGACCTTCCTTCTCTCTCTCTCTCTCTCTCTCTCTCTCTCTTCATCACACTTTCATTGTCTCTCTCTCTCCCTCTCTCCCTCATCACACCTTCCTTGTCTCTCTCTCTCTCTCTCTTCATCAGACCTTCCCCTCTCTCTCTCTCTCTCTACATCCCTCCCTCTCCCCCTCTCTCTCTCTATCTCGCTCTATATCTCTCTCCCTCCCTCATCAGACCTTCCCCCTCTCTCTCTCTCTTGACATCCCTCCCTCTCCCTCTCCCTCCCTCCTCCTTCCTCTCCCTTTCTCTCTCTCTCTCTCTCTCTCCCCGTCTCTCTACCTCCTGCCCCCCTGCAGTTTCTGGTGTTATGGTTCAAGTCCAAATCGGAGAATCGAGTTACAGTCAGTTTTAGGGCTCAAGGGAGGGTGTTTGGGGGGGGAGACGAATTTTTCAGGAGTGACACAAGCAGTTTTTATTTTCTTTTTCTTTTATGGAGGTAGGAGTGGAGAAGCTAAGTGAGTCTTTGGCAGTGGATATGTGTGTGTGTGTGTGTGTGTGTGTGTGTGTGTGTGTGTGTGTGTGCATCCAAACAGACCCCAGGCCCGTCTCCAACGTTACGTGAGGTGTTTATGTGGGTGTAACACACAAAAAGAACAAGGCACGGTTAATGGGAGGAGGTGGGAGACATATATTTGGCCTTATTTTGCATTCGCGACTCAACGAAGTCGACAAGGCCAACACTGACGTGATCTGAGTAATCCCCGAGTTACAGACACGTCGGCTAAGGCGGTAAGGAAACACTTTTAAAAAATGACGAACCATCACGACCCAGTTTACAAAAGGTCGTAACTATAAATTGTGACCGCCATTTCCACCAAACCAGCCATTTAGAGGAGATGAATGTCTGGTAAATCCCTTTGCTGTAATTGAAAACACATACACATGTGAAATACTTTATAAATGAGACTAAATAGATGCATTCAGGTGGAGTTAACTGGCTCTTGGTTTTTAAAACAAACAGAATGTACGCTAGCCTTTCACAATAGATTAAATGTTAGAAGAAGACTACGATTATCAGAGCGATAGCAACATGTGGCTCAAAGGTGAACAGCAGATATAAAAGACAACGGGAAGAATCCTGCAAAACTCTGAAGTCAGTCCTTGGGATGACTGGGCTATAGTGCACGCAGAAATCCGGACAATAAAAGAGACAATAATGAAATAATAATCGAGTTTGAAATAAAACATTGCATGCACGCTTAGTGTTTTCATGGCCAGTTCATTTGGAAGAGGACGAAAAGGAACGAGGGATTAGGAGATGATGATGATGATGATGATGACAGATGGAGATGAGATTTTTGAATTAGACTCTTAATGTCCAAACTAAATCCTATATTTTCTTTTGTATTTTTCCAAATATTTGAAAGCTCCTGATCGAGCCAAAAAAGACATAATGCATGTTTTCACAAGCTGAGAAGTACTTTTTGTGATGGCTAAACTGGGTGAAATATTGATTAAATGGTAAATCAGAATACTTATAGATTTAAGTATCTTAAACTCTGATGAACTCTTCTGCAGCTCCTTCTCTAAAAAGCTCATGTCGTGCAGCAGAGCAGTGTTTAAAACCCATAGTTCTATATTTAAAAATCTCCAAAGTCTCCCAAAATACCAAATATGTCACATTCAATTTCGAGTAAATGTGTGAAATCCAGTTTATTTTTGTTTGAATAAATGGCATCGCCTCATGGCATCTTGGGTTTGAAAAATATTTGAAGCAAAGTGTTGGAACGAGCAGATACAGAATATATATGATACGATGCTTTATTTTCTAAAAGATTAAACATAAATGCGGTTAAATGGAAAAGTCAAGAATTTAAGAAGTTAAAGTTTAACAAAACATGTCTTTTACTGAACAATAAATGCGATATATAGCATGTTAATTTATATACTTTAGAGATGCTGGTGGGTTTCACCTATTTGTGCTAAGCTAAGCTAACTGGCTGCTGGTGACAGTTTTATATTTACTATACAGACATGTGGGTGGTATCAATCTATTCAACAAGGTCTCTGCAAGAATTTCCCGAAATGTTGAACTATTCCTTTAATATGACCCTCAGAAGATTAACAGTATTGTTGTAAAATGATTGGAGATTTTCAATTTATTAGCAAAATATTTCATATTTTAAATGAGAAGTCATTTTAAATGAACGCAGCACCCAAGAAGAACCAGAAATTAACTTCATATTTATCATCACAGGTGTTCAGAAGGTAAACAAACACAGAGTTTTTTTGGGGAAAAGGATACAATTGATTTTGCTCTAAAAATCTTTGCAGCAATTTTGTGTTTGAGACTTTTCTGGGACCTTTGGGCGCATCATCTTTGGTCCCAATCTTTCATGTTTCTTTCCCTAAAGTAATATTTGTCACAATAATGTTAAGGACCCCTGAGACTAGATTTCTAGCAGAGCAAACGAGGTAATAAAGGTTAGCAAACATCATGTTTCCTCACCACAAAGTGTCTCAAAAGTGGCATAGATGGTGAAAGATGGTGAAAGATGCAGAGTTGCAACAGAGCGAGATCATTTGTGAGTAAAAAAAATAAATAAAAAAGAAGAGGAGTCTGATGCTATGCGTTACGTCATCTGATGGAGCGCAGATCCATCACGACCTTGGTTCAGCAGCTTGACACGTGAAAACAGGATATTTGTGTTCCCACGTCGGAATGCTCATTAGGATGTGGCTACAGCTGTGTGTGTGTGTGTGTGTGTGTGTGTGTGTGTGTGTGTGTGTGTGTGTGTGCGTGCGTTCTTGTGTGTGCCAACAGCTGGTGCTGTGTGTTATCACTCTGTTTGCTCAGTCAACATGGCTATAAAGCGCTGATAAACGCTGCTCAGACGGTTTTAGGGCGCTAAACAGACTGTCACATCTGAGGGCTGATATCTGCTAAACCTTCTGTGCACCTGGAAGCAAAATCATGTTCTAGTTTGTTTTTTAATATAAATATCTTTATAGCACGCTGATTGCAGAGTCAGCAGAATTTCTGTGCTCTGCATTTCCTTATCAACTTTTGTTAAACACCATCTCTGGCTGATAACACCCAGTAGTGATTTATTGTATTGTACATCGACTTTGTGAAAGCTTTTTCTGTTTTGAATCTGTTGGATTTCCCTTTTTTTCCCCTCAATATATTAAAGGAAGTTACACCTTTTTATCTCTAATTTGTTTTATGAACACAAACAATATAACAAGGAATGAAAAGGAGCCGTAATCTAACTTGTGTCTGTGAGTGAGTGTGCACCTCCGTGTCTGTCCACGGCTAATCTCACATTCTGCCGCAGCAAAACTGCAGGTGGTTGGTTTTGTCTGCACACTTATGCTCGACAACCAATAGTGCTGTGAAAGACTAGTAAAACCGCTAAAATAAATTCCTATCAATGGGATAAAATGTTGAAAATGTAACGTAAAAAACGTATAAATCTTGTGTCTGCCAGAGATGTCCACATAAGTTTCTTGGAAATAAGACATTCCTAATTCCTTTTTTTTATATTCAAAGATATCTTATTTACTCTAAGAGAAAACAAAACAGATTTTAATAAAATGTTTCCATATTTACCTTAAAATTACATAACCCAAAAATAAGACTGATTCTCTGTTGATGAACTAAACAGTCAATCGACAACTCATTTCAGCTCTAGAGAGAAAGTTCAGGTTTAAAAGTCAAGACTTGGAATGACGGTGAGACATGAAAATGAGGAAAGAAATGAAAATATTATTGAGCTGTTAAAACCATAAAACCACAGTAAGTAGTTGTTTTTTAAAACTTTTATCAGTCCAAGAACTTTGCTAGAATCATAATGAAAATAATTCAAATTAAAAAAGTTGATTTATTACATTCTTCCAACAAAGAAACAAGAAATAATGTGGTCTTTATGAACTTGAATTTTAGTTTGTTTGCCCTGAATACGAGTCTAATTTGTTTTTTTTATTACGTATTTGTGAAAATAACCAGACCTTGAATCCGACACATGAGCTTTGATTAATATCTGAGGTCTGATAATAAAAAAAACGACGCCTAGGCAAAAACAAGTCTCCAGAAACTATTGTGGTGTTCCCAGGAAACAGATGGTCATAAAGGAAGTTACACCTTTTTATCTCTAATTTGTTTTATGAACACAAACAATATAACAAGGAATGAAAAGGAGCCGTAATCTAACTTGTGTCTGTGAGTGAGTGTGCACCTCCGTGTCTGTCCACGGCTAATCTCACATTCTGCCGCAGCAAAACTGCTTAATATTTTGAAGGTGGTTGGTTTTGTCTGCACACTTATGCTCGACAACCAATCGTGCTGTGAAAGACTAGTAAAACCGCTAAAATAAATTCCTATCAATGGGATAAAATGTTGAAAATGTAACGTAAAAAACGTATAAATCTTGTGTCTGCCAGAGATGTCCACATAAGTTTCTTGGAAATAAGACATTCCTAATTCCTTTTTTTTATATTCAAAGACCGAAAGATATCTTATTTACTCTAAGAGAAAACAAAACAGATTTTAATAAAATGTTTCCATATTTACCTTAAAATTACATACTAAACAGTCAATCGACAACTCATTTCAGCTCTAGAGAGAAAGTTCAGGTTTAAAAGTCAAGACTTGGAATGACGGTGAGACATGAAAATGTCCTGGTGTTCCCAGGAAACAGATGGTCAAAAATATAATGTACATAAATTACATAAATAAAGTTCTTCTATGTGTTGACCTCCTACAATGAAATGTCCTTCCTCACATCCATCCGTCTTCCCTCAGCTCTGATCTCCGCTGTAAGAGCTCCATGTGGCTCCCATAATGTGGAAACCAAATCCTCCATACGCTCTATGCTTGTATCATATCAAAGGAGAGGCAAGCTGCGTTGCCCTGTTGGAACATGTCCAATTGCTCCATGGATAGACTTTGAGTTTTGGTGGGTGGGTGGGGGGGAGATGAAGATATTTGAAAGGGAAAGTGCAGAAAATTGGTTTTCAATATTTTTCTAATGGTGGTTTTGTGATTTTAACATGCTTTGCCAGTGTTTTTGAAGCCCAAGAGCCAATATAATTCCATACAATATTGCAAGATCAAAACCAATCCATCAAAAGCTATTGAGATTCCTTCAGATTCAGCAGCTCCAAGACAACAACACACACACACACACACACACACACACACACACACACACACACAGAATGCAAATCTCCAGAGAAAGCTATTGAAAAAACATTATTGTTTAATTATAATCAGGTTATGTCATATCTCAAACTCTCTGTATTAATCTCTCTCTTCAGTCAGCACTTGAATGATTTATGATTTATTGATTAGAAAAGCCACAATTTTGATATAAAGTTTAGTTTCAGGCTCTCACGAATCAGGATTTGCTGCTTTTTCTGTCTCAAGTGACAGCAAATTCATCCTCTTTGGATTGTTTTCTGGACTATATTTGACATCGTATAGACCAAACAATTAATCTATTAACAGAGAACTAAAACATCCATCCATCCATCCATCCATCCATCTCCTTCCGCTTATCCGGGGCCGGGTCGCGGGGGCAGCAAGCTAAGGAGGGTCCTCCAGACGTCCTTCTCCCCAGCAACACTTTCCAGCTCCTCCTGGCCAGACGAGATATATAATCTCTCCAGCGTGTTCTGGGTCTACCCCGGGGCCTCTTACCAGTTGGACGTGCCCGGAAAACCTCTAAAGGGAGGCGTCCAGGAGGCATCCTGATCAGATGCCCGAGCCACCTCAGCTGGCCCCTTTCGACGCGAAGGAGCAGCGGCTCTACTCCGAGCTCCCTCCGGATGTCTGAGCTCCTCACCCTATCTCTAAGGCTGAGCCCAGCCACCCTACGGAGGAAGCTCATTTCGGCCGCTTGTATTCGCGATCTCATTCTTTCGGTCACTACCCAAAGCTCATGACCATAATTGATAATGAATATACAGTTAATTGTTAGCTGCAGCCCTAGTAACCACAACAAATAGAATTTAAAGTTTGCTCTCTGTCATGGCACAAGGTTAAATAATTATTTGAAATGCTCTTGAATGTGATGATGCGTGGTTTTTGATGTTTAAGTGTGCAGTTTAAATTGGAACGCTTTATGGTCTATTTGACTCTAAATGGAGCATAATTTACTAAATGAACATCATGCTGTATTGAAGAAGACTTGAAACTAGAGATTGAGAAGTAGAGTCATTTTCTCATAGACTTCTATACAACCAGAGGAGGCGCCCCCTGATGGTCATTAGAGAGAATGCAGCATTAAGACACTTCTTCGGCTTTACTCGGCAAAACCGGAGTTTGCCTCCTTCTTAGAAACATACCTATTGCTTAAATATACTGCTATGTCCTAAGAAAAAGAGGGTGTGTGTGTGTGTATGTATGAATTTGATTATCCAGAGGTTGATTCAACGGAAAGTTCTAGTAGGTCTAACATGATCTGACCATGGGAATGGGCAACCATCTCTGTCCTGGCACAAGAAGGAGGGCTTGTTAGTGTCAGCTGAATGTCTGTCCAATCCAAGGATATCCTCACACACACACACACACACACTTGTTCTCTCTCTGATATCAGCATTTGACTCTGAACTCTCTCAGTAACAAAACCCTCCTGTCCCCCTGTCAGCTTTCATTTCTTCACCAATTAAGCAAGCGCTGAACTCTTTTCCTCCGCCATCGTCGTCCAAACCCTCCAAGATTATCTTTTCCATCTTTCCATCCACTCGTGTCCCACTTCCACAACCTCATCCATGAACCGCAGTGTTGGCCGTCCCTTTGTCTCGCTCTCGTCTCATTGAGTGTGAAGAACAAGTTTTTGGGGCTTTTTAATGAAAGCAAACCCCAAAAACCTATCATCACCGACTGTGTGTAGATCTAGATACCACAAGACGTTATCGCTGGAGTTCCACTTCCTCGGCTCTCCGCTGAGCTCCAGAGTGCTGCTAGTTTTTTTGGCTGAGCGAGTCACAACATGACGCTGCCTCGTTAGAAGCTTGTAGGGTTGTTTGGCGATCGCAGGTCATCCATGACTCCATGAATCAACCGCTGAGCAGGGATTTGGCTTTGTCTGCAGCTGCTGAATGGAAAATGTTAAAATGAAAAGCTCAGAGAAAAAGAAGGGAAGACTTTTAAATAGCGTGAGTTTTTAATGGAAGTTTTGTGTGTTAAAAGTTGGAGGCGAGTAGGTTTAGGAGTGCAGATGTTGGTTCGATTGCTACATCATTGCACTCTCGTCATTTTAACTCTCTGGGAAATTAAAAGTTGGACGAATGAGTCAGCGAATTTAGGGTAAGATCTGCATCAGCACGAGTCATCGTTTTAAAAGAAGGCAATCCTCGGCTCTTGTGTGTCTTAATATCTGAGTTAATTGGAATTTAGCGTCTTAAATTAAAGCTCAGTTGTTGCTGGAAAGGATCTAAATAAGTGGTGGCCAGAATTTTTTTGATTTTGGGTCATATACAGGAAAAAAAGGCCAAATAAAAGGTGAATGAGGAGTTTTCCACCAGTTAAACTGCAAGAAAATCAGTGTTTGTTGACCAGTAAGAACATTTTTTCTATCAAAAACCTACACAGCACTAAATAAACGTTTGACTTTAAGGTAGCTTATGGGTGTGCCCACATATTACAAAACATATATGTGCATCAGCTGCTCCTAATTGTTATTTAAATTGATTCAATGCATTTAAACTCCAACACAGTCCACTGCCTGTGTGCCGACTTAAAATATTATGATGATATGTGTAAATAAGTAAAGTTACAACAGGCTGAAACTGCCAAAAATACTGGTCTCTGTTCATGGCCTGAAGGTCCACTAAGATTTAAAATTTAGATCTAAATCTGTATGATATGTCCTGTTTCTTGAGGTCATGACAGAGGTGGTTTCACTAAATTTGTTCGGCATCAATGTTTAAACTAGGATGTGCGATGTACATGGAGTGCAATTCATTTGGAATAGCCTCAAGCTATATTGTAGTTTATTTTTAAAAACAGGCAGCATGCTCTGGTTTGGCCAACCCAAGATCCAAATAACATAGACTTTGCAGAGGAAATAAATGCCAACATACTGTTCTTGTTTGGAATCCAGCTACTGCACTTGGACGTCTTGGCCTCTTGTAGAGGAGATAAACATCTTGCATGAAGGTTATGAAAACATGTGTGTGATGGAGTATTGTGTTTCTCTGCTGTCCAAAAGAAAGAAACAAAAACCCCCACAGATCTCCCGCTTTGCTGCTTCCAAAATATTATGAACAGAGAGGGACAGTTGGGACAAATCTAGATTGTGACTGAGAAAAGTTGAAAAGGCTTATTTTTAAGTCACAATGGTATATTTTTAGGGTTTAGGACAAAGAAATATTTGAAATTTCTTGGACAAAATGTTTCAAAAAGAGCCATGTTAAAGTTAAATTACTACACATCCTAAGGGGGACATGAATGTCTCCACCAAATTTCATGGTGATCCATCCGATCTTTTGAACTCACGGCTAAAAGCGTCATTGTTTCGAGAACGAGGAAGGAGTTTAGTTGACAGTAAATAACCGGATTAACTTCCTGCTTTAGATTCTCAGAGAGGTGAAAGGTTTTTTGCAGATACATAAAGTAGCAAAGAATCCCATCAGGAGATCGCAGACAGGTTTCTCCAGCCTTTTTTTAAGGGTTGGCAAACAATGCGAGCTGCCAGTGAAGGCAGCATTCATGAGACGTTCAAGATGTTTCTCAACGCGCTGCACAAAATGCGCGGTGATGGCTTCCATTAAAAAGAGGCCGGTGTGCGGCATGTCAGCAGATAGCAGCCGACGAAAGGGTTTGGAGTGGTGTAGTGGCTTCGAATTGCAATTCTTGCGATCAACCCTTTTTCCAGAATGAAGCTTGACTTATTCAAGTCACGGCTGAAATGAGTAACGCATTTTTTAATTTCTGAAGGAAACTTATTGGAAGAACTCCATTCTCCTGACAATTGTAATTTTAGTGATTGCTAAACCAACAAACCGCACATTTAATCACCCATTCACCGACCTTGTTCTACTATGTACTGTTTTGATTCTCCATAATGCAAGTTAATCAATTTTTCCTGACCCGTCCGAATCATTTAACATTTCTGAGTAACCCATCTGAGACTTTAATCTGCTGCTATTTAAAGGATTTGGAGCCTCGTGATAAGTCTTGTTGACAGCTCGTGATAACCAACTGTTGTTGAAGCCTCATTTGATAATGTGTGGTCATGTTGAGCGTTATCTGCATTATTGGCATTTCTAATAAATGTTTAAGCTGCTCATTATTGTTGAGAGTTTACCTTGGTAGACTTTTTTTCCAGTGTCAAGGTTTTTACTTTACTTTTAAAAAAGAAAAACTGGAAACCCGTGTTGATAGAAATACTTCTAGAGACACATGCTTTTAGTTTGAGAATTGCAAAGGTAACGCAGGAAACTTCTGTCATTAAAAGAATTCAAAATTGTATGTTAACATAAGAGATCATACATTCTCAGTAGACTAAGTGTTTTGTGTAGAAGAAATATGTCATTTTGAGAAAATTGTTGTTTGTTTCTGAGCAAATATTTGGATTTTGTTTTGGTACACTGACCCTAAATATACTACAGTATTACACTATTATGTGTACCTTACGTAGGCAGGGACTCACTCATTACTACACAATCCCACACATAAGAGGGATGCCATTGGACCTCCAAATGAGTAGTTCATATTTAAAAAAGGTATACAACTTATATAAACTTGTAACTCTGTGTTACTTGTTTTCATTGTGCCATGTTGAGCATTATATGAACAGAAAAATGCATTGGATAGCACTTGTTAAGCCCTTTTTTTTCCCATTTCTAACAATAAGTCTAAAAATAATTCTAACCTTTCTCTTAAAAATAACCTTTTCGGTCATTCAAAGTGCCCACTTTCATTGTTTTGTCATTCTTGTTGGAACGTCTGGACCCCACCAGAGAAAACACAGATCAGCTACAATCTCTCTGAGAGAACAATAACACTTGTAAAGGCTTCATACTTGCTCACCAGCTCTGCTCTGCAAAACAATATTTACAGACAGTCTTTTTTGCCCACCCATGCTGGACCTGCCCACCCACCGGCCCCCAGAGGGCCCCACAGCAGCATGCTGAGCTAAACCGCTTCCACTACATTGTGCGTTCTTTGGTCAAACATCTGCCGTAGTTTTCCTCACTTTGAGTTGTCCAAATTTAACCATCCAGTGGTGGAAAAACATCATCTTAAATGAAGGTGTTGTTGTAAGAAGCAGACTTGCTAAGTGGCTCATTGGATGCAGTTTAAAGCAGTTAATTAACTTAATCCTATCAGAGCTACAGCTAAATACCTGAAGGAAACTTCAGGTAAATGGACTACAAATGGTGTCCAGCTGTTTGCCTTATTTAGATCGGTTGGCACGGGGTAACCATTAGCCCAAATTCAGAGCTGGCGTAGAAGTCCACATGTTAGGACAGATTACATCAATGTCAACGGTCCCCAATGGACCAAGAAAAGTAGCTTTCCTCTGAAATTTGGTCAACACAACAGATGTTTCTCTTCTGGGCCGCGATATCCCATAACCCACCATGTGCCAGTCAGATTGTTAGGGGAGGGGAGGTGGGGGGGGTTGATAAGGATTCACGTCATCTTCATCCCCTTTGGAGAGACGGGAAATAGCATGTGACCGGTTAATTTTTACCAGGTGTTTGCGCTCCAGACATCAGTCACTGATAACTATTTCACCTAGGCGTAACACAGATGTCAAAGACAAAGCCAGGTGTAAACCACACTTTTTGTTCTTGATAATAGCCTGGGTGTGTTATTATTTTTAAGGCATTACAGATTAATAGAAGTCTTATTGATATATTTACTTTTTACAGTTGTCCGTTATGTGTTAGAGTTACACATCAAATTTGGGGCGACCATCTGGTAAACTTGCAAACGATTGAGTTGCACCATTCTTTTTTTTCTGCAGCTCATCTATCACCCTTTTCCTTTCTCTGTCTCTACCACATCAACTCAGTCGCCTCAAGCGTTTTTTGCGTCGGTATGTGAGCACACAGGTGACTGAGACTAACTGGAAAGTCCTGAACTGGTTTTGCTCTTGTCTTTCTCTTTTTTACTCTTCCCCGTTGACAAGAACCAGAAACTTAACCCTTGGAACGAGAGCAAAAGTGAACGGCGACGGTTCATTTCTCAATGCCACTAACTGAGATAAGGCAGCTCACACTCCCATAAACACAGTTACAATAAACACAGAGATACGTTTTTACAACTTTGTCTCAAGCTAAACAGAAACATTCTCAATTGTTTTACCGGACAAGGAAGTTAAAGAGAAAAAAAGAAATGACCGGAATATCAGCAGGCAGGTCCACCCTTTCTTCAAACTTTATTTCAACTGGACAGAATCCAAAGCAGCAAAAATTGACAAAGAGAGGTCATAGTTCCACACGCAAAGGGTTGGGAGTGGTATGCTGCTGTCCTGCTGCGGGGCGATCATTAACACTGGCTCTTGCAATCATGCAGACACGCAATCATGCCAACACAAACAAGTTGCGTGCATAGATTTGCCCTGGAGAATGCAGGTTAAACAAAAAACCCTAAAACCCGTTGGATCACTTGCAGCAATCCTCACCACAATGGAAAGCTAACTGTTTTGAACACACACACACACACTGAACAGGACAACCGTTAATGCCTCTAAGCAGAAGCAGACTATCTTCTGGACAGATTTAATAATGGATTGGGTGAAAGCAATCGGCGGACCATGTGTTTGCATGTCCATTTTTGGTGAAGTAGCATCACTATCTGAAGCTCATTATCGAATACTTTCTAACGTGTGCACAGTCTGGTTTATTTGCTGTGATTTAAAGCCGGGGAAGGCAGTATATTATTGTTATCATTGGGGAAAAATTCCATAATAATCCCTTCAGTGTATTGTAATGTTTTCAAGCTTTGGGAAATTTAGCTCGTGGCCAATCGGAGGTCATTTCGGAGAGAGGGCGTTCTGATTGGCTGGTCTACAGATGCACGTCCATCGAGATGGTGAAAGCCAGATTCAATGGCGGAATATCCGGCAAGACAAGTTGCTATTCCAGCATCGGCAACGATCTACCTACACTGCAAAGCGACCAATAAAAAGAAGGATGGGCTTATCAAAAGGAGAGTCTGACAAAAAATGTAATAAAACAAGTGTCAATATCGTAGAATCAGCGTTTCAGAGATGCAAAGAAAATGATGCTAATAGTTTAGCTTTGTGCTCACGGCTCAGGCTAGTGCAAACAGCGCTAACAATGGCAACAATGCTATCAGAGTCAAATGTTTGGTTGACAACGGCGTATAGCGAGCTTCCATTCACATGACCTGTATAATAAATGACTAGAACTGGTACAGATCACTGCACGAAGGACGATGTTTGAAATGCATTAAAAAAAGAAATGGCCTTTTCCAGAAAACTGTCACTTGAATTACACTACGCTCAAAGGTTATTATGGAATTTTTGCCCAATAACGCCAAAGAAAAACTGCCTCTGCCAGCTTTTAAAGTGCACCAAAAGAGAAATTTGAAGGAGGAATTCTTTAGACCTTGGAAGCCAGAAACCATAAAAATGTCAAATTGTGAAATCATCCGACTTCAATTGTCGTCTTGTTAGTGGTCCTGCTTCAATTTCTCTCCAGTTGTTTTATATTTAATGTAGGCTGATATGATTTGGGTCAGGTTCTTTGACTATGCATGCTGTCATTGTTTTGATTTTGTGATACAAATCAGTCCCTAATTGTTTTGACTTTCATCCCTTTTTTTTTCTTTTCCCACCAGCAGTGGTTGCAGCTTTACCTCCGGCTACAGCTGCAGACACTGCTCACTGCTTACACATGCAGCAATAAAAACGCTGATTGCTTGATTGCAGACAGACATATGGATGCACTGTCACCTTTAAGAAGCTGCAATCAGAGCGGCTCTTTGAAGGTTGTGTGTGAGCGTTCATCATCATTAATGCTAAAAAAAAAAAGGGGCAGAAATCAAGGTTCAAAGACAGAACCAGGTCATTGTGAGAAAGAAAAAAAAGGAACAGTCCTGAAGCGCCGTGACTGAAAACTAATGGCAAACACAATATCTTAATCATCCCCTCGTTTTGTTTTGTCCTACAGCTGAAATCATTGGCGGCTCGGTCACACAGAAATTTGAGCAGCAAAGATGAAAGAAATTTGGTCAATAAAACAGAAATGTAGGACTCCAAAAAAACGTCCTCTAAATCTGCACTGATACTTGTTGTTCTTCAGGCTCTTTAACTGAAGAGGGTCAAGTGAAAGTCTAACACTCCCCTATCATCACGCATGAGTCATGAGCTTGTTATTTTAACCGTTTCACTTTTCATTCAACTCATCCGTAGACTGGTTCTTTTCTCATAAAGCATTGTCTCGACCGTGAATAAGCTGACTCATCACTACTTTTTAAAAGGCACCTGCTGCCGTTATCTGGGGATATTTCACAAAGACCAAACACACATTCGCCGGATGACTGGCGTTTCAAGGAAAGACAAGTGAGCCATTGAGAAAGAGGGGAAGCGGAGGTAGAGTTTGGAAGTCGAGGATCAGTTTTTTTTTTAATCACCTTTAGGCCGGAACGTCCTCGTGTTTCGCCGATTTGAGGATCAATTTCCTAAGCCTGTTTATTCACAGTGCCAATTATCTATACATGTATCCAGAGCAACAGACACAGCAAATTAAGACTTGAACCCGTTTTTCTTTTGATAATGTCCTCGTCCATGTCTAGAATGTGGTTCCTTGAGGCAAACTGATGCTGGCATGTGAGGCCAGGCCAGGACGCATGTGGTTTAATGAAGCCATGTTAAAAAGGCAGTGGTTTCTGATCCCTAATCCTCTAATGATTGTTCCCTGGGCTAAGAGCCTCAAAATGCTCCCCCGAAAGCTTTTGTTTGTATGTGAGCTGGGCTCTGGTAGGGCCTTTTGTTGGGAGGAGTGAAGCTCTGTTTGTCAACTGTTCGTAATCAAAAATGGCCTTTTTGCTTTTTTTTTTTACCGAGTAAATACCTTTGTGAGTTCAAAAAAACCTCCTGTCCTGATGGCTCTTTAACGTGATGGATCGCTGAGAAAGCTGCTGGTCATTAAAAAGCAAAGCAGGCAGCTTTAACAAATAAATCTAAGTTGGCACCGTGTCGAATGTCTGCAGCCCCGGAGGGATGATAAACTGGGGAAGACACACATGCGTTTACATTAAACGGCGTAACAAATCACTGATATAAACCTATGCACGCACATTTAAAAGCAAGCCCATAAACATGCATTAAAAAAATGAAAAGCACTCTCACCCTTTGCACACAAACTTGTATGTTCATGCTTCTGGTTTAGGTGAACAAAAAACAACAAAAAAGGGTGCAGTTTTTAACGATGGCTTCAGGGCAGTTTTCACAAAAGAGAGTTGAGACTATAACTATCTTCAGTGCAGATGAACGGCCAAACAGATTCAAGTGCAAATGTCATAAATCACCAGCACGCCCTAATTTATAACAAATGAAATGTACGGGTGTTTTTCACCTCTACTTCATTAAATCCAACAACATAACTTCTAATTCCTGCTCTGCAACAGAAAATCATGCATTTAGTTTCATTTTGAATGTTTTTTGTGGAGGTATAACTAGTATAAATAATAACTCAATTGTTGTTTAACTCATTCTTTCTTGCATCATGTTTACGTCTACTAATTTCTGTGTATTAGTGGGTGTCCAAAGCTAAGGCAGCAGGAGCTTTAAGAAGGAACTTTTGTCACAGCGATCAAAGAAACATGTCAATCCAAAAGAATAAATGATTGTTTCTTTTACTTTTACTTCTGGTTTCACACGGGACACAAACAGTCTTCTGAGTAAAAGTCCTGTGTTACAAGTTTAAGTGTTTTTAAGTGTTTTTTTTAATTTATTTTACTTTTAGCTTTTATTTAAAGTTGAAATTTGAAGTTTATGGGTTAAAAAGAAAAGTAATCGTTTATTTTTCAAGTTGAAGTTTGAGTTAAAGTTGTTCATCCCGACCACCACCACCATTCCCAACCGTGCTCTGTTGACTTTATTATTATCTGTTATTCTCAATATTATTACGTAACTTTCAATAACTTTGACTTTTGACGCATCCCGTTATTTTCAGAAATGTACAATGTCAACATTTAATTGTCTTCCCTGTTGACTGGGCTGCCACCGCTACAGTTGCTTTCGAGTTCCCAGACATTATTTATTGAGTTCAGAACTCCGAATCGTGAGTACATTTAAGTCAAGACATTAAAGAACGTAGTCAAAGTCTTCCATTAGCGAAGACTTCCATTAGTCTGCTCCTCCAGACTCTGAAGGCTGTGAGTTACACAGCAGGGTGTAACTCAACAAGATGAAGCTTGGTTCCACCACGCTGTTCTCTCAGTATGTTTTTATTTCACTCCTGCACTAGTTTATCCCCCTGCCTCTGTGTTTGGGTAAAGAGATTTATGTGCAGTGCCACTGTTAGCGAGGTCTCAGCTGGTATTTCACCCTCTTCTTCCCCTCCACTGAACCACTCTCTTGTCTTGTCTGTTTCATCACAAAAGCAGAGAAAGTACACTGAAATACAGCCAACTTTCTCCTTCTCTATCCCTCTGTGTTTGCTGTTCATCCCCCACACACACACACACACACACACGTATTCTCAGTCGAAACCTCTCGCCTGCTGGATTTGAGTTACTTGGCCAACTTCTCCTCTTCCTAATCCCTTCAAATGAGAGATTTGGACTGCCAAGGAACTCCCAGAACAGCACACACACACACACACACACAAAGAAAATTGCAGCAGAGTTTCCAAGTGGACCTCTGAGATATTCTTTTCAGGGTTTGGTGTCCAGCGAGGGGGCCAGACAAACACACACTCTATTGCACATACACACTGAGAGGCAGGCCACACACACACACACACACACACACGCACACACACACACACGTAATACATATGTGCACACACAGGCGTACACTCGCACAGGGGAGGGAACAGTGCAGCATTGTTCGCTGCTTCCTGAGAGAGCTGGCATCGGGATCACAGGAGCTCCGTCAGCCCGGACCCTTCCTCTCTCTCTCTCTGTCTAAAGTCCAGTCGTCCATATTCAGTGTGGACAGCCGTGAGAGACAATGTCCTCGTGCATGTGTGCACCAGGTAACGCTCCCAGTTCTTCAGCTCTTGTATTTGGAGAACAGTAGTTATAAGCTATGAGTGATTAAAGTTGAGGTTCAAGGCCCAAAATAATACTGTGACAGTTTGAGAAACTTTTTCAGATATATATATTTATTTATTTTTTTGCTCTTTTGGCTTCAGCAGCTCTGCAGTTTCATCACAAAAACAAACAAAGGGGAAATTATTTGTCAGAAAATTGGATACAGTGGAGAGTATGAACTCCACAAGGCAGTTTGTGAAATAGTCAAGAAATGCAATCCATTTGGTTTTGTGCACAATTCGAATTGCCCATTTCATTCGTCACGCTTGGAACAGCTTTTCTTTGGAACGACATTACGTTACAAAATTAAAGATTGGTTTCGACTACAAAACCACTTAGTTAGGTTTAGGAAAAGCATCATGGCTGGGCTTAAAATAACTACGCACAGTGTCGAACAATGGACTCGTGGTTGAAAGTCCTGTTTGTTGGACCCATCAACATCCCCTCCCGTCTACAATAAGTAAATTCTACACTTTTCATTTTGTCAAGCAAATGGCGATCTTTCAGCCAGAAGACCACTGAAGTAATGTTGATTTATTTGTCACTTGACTTGCGTACTCCATTAACGGCACTGCTGCAGTTACTTTAGCCCAAACAACAATCTTTTCCTAAACCTAACTAAGTAGTTTTGTTGTCTAAACCTTACTAAGTTGTCAGAAGACAGAAGACAGAAGTATATTTTGAAAAGAGCGTATGCATGTAACAAGTGGAAATTGACACTTGTTGTTTGCTTGAAATGCACGAAAAATGCGGACTCTTCTGAAGATATATCAACCGTTGTATGGCGATACTTCACATGGAAGTGTTGATTTTGTGTGTCCAGCACGAAAAAGTGTCCTAATTGACTTTCCGTTGGCATTGTCTTTTTGTCCCGAGCGACACCAAAAACAAGGGTAAATCCGTGTCCATGTACACGAAACCAATAGATAGCATTGCGTGACGATTTCACAAAATCATCACGTCTGTTAATAAAAGTCAGGGCTGGTTGTTTTTTAACCATGACAGGAATCTTTCCTAGAAAACATACAAGTTATTTATGAAAGGACATATGGTTGTAATGGAAGATATTGAAAATCTGTTCTGTTGTTTAGGTATGAGGACAGATGTAGATGTACATATATCCAGCTGTTTCACCTCAAAGACCACCAACATGGCCGCCTTATGGTGTCAGCCTTTACATCACCTGAAAGCTCTTCCGCTCTGTCAGTTAATAAAATGTAAATGGCTGTAAACCAGATATTTTAAAGAATTTACAGACACACTCTGACATCTGAGCCAAAAATCAGACGTAGGCACTCAACAATGTTTAACAACACAACAGAGAATTCGTTGTATTGCTGAATGTTTTTTGCATGTGTTAGCCCAGCCCGACGGACGTATTGCTTAAGAGCCATCAATGTCAACACACTCATAAAATACGCCGCTCAGGGGACGCATTATAGAGACAAGAATTTACCAAAAAAGGATATATGACCTTTGTGAAGAGAGAAGTATTTTATTTCAAAAGACAAACGGCGCAACTGCAGAGCAGATTATGGGCTACTACAACATTTATGATTCCTCTAAAGACCTTTGTTTGGGAATTAAAAGTTATTCATCAACTCTTTGTCAGGAGTAGTTTCTTTTAAAACACAAAGACGTCTTGGTTATAAAATTCTAACAGCAGGTCAGCAAATCAATACTGTCCGACTGTTGTGGCTGTTGAATCATCGGGGTGTAACTTGCTCTTGAAAACGAAGGCTAATGGGCCCAGTATTGCAATTTTTCGCACTCAGGAGAGGAGGGGAGGGTTTTCTTCTCACTGTTGATGTTTAAAAACCTGTGGAGCTGTTCCAGTTGCATGGTCCCAGGGCATGGTGATGATGAAGAGTCCCCCATCCCCTGGAGGCCTGCGTGTCTCTACTGGCTCTACGGAGTCTCGAGCAGTTTCCTCTCTGCTTTCCAACAGTTTAACTTAACCAAAAACACAATGTGTAAAAGGAAATAACTGATATCATCATGCAAACGTCATTCCCTTGGGCTATAAAACTCACAGTTCGGATCCTTTCACATATTTGAGTCATGGTTTCGGATCAGCAGGAAAGAAAAAAAGGAAGCAGAACTTTTAGAGATCCCCTGATCATGCTTTTTTGCCACAATACCAATTTTCAATCATTGATGATCAGTATTGGCAAATACAGATTGTTTTTGTTAGAGCAGCTGGTCTACAAGGCTGCAGACTTTTCTTTTTGGCCACCATCCCAAAAGTCCTTTCAAACGCTCTGAAATCAGTAAACCATCAACAATTCTAAATCTTAACCTTTTACTTTGTTATAGTCATCTATTGTGTTTTTTTCTTCTTCATAAAAACACACAATGCAAATGATATGGAAATAAAAGATGTGATAGTGATAGGGATAGTGATAGTTTAACCACAAAGGGGGATCCGTATGGATCACAGATTGACAACGAACCATCACACCACGAGTCTACTGACGAGGCAAACTGTACTGTACAGGCCTTATTTGGCTTTCAGGATTTGGTGGGATCAGAATTGTAGATGAGAACCCAGGAAATGATCCTGCAGGGAGATTAAAGAATCAGGTCGGGTCTGTGGTGGTGCTGACTTCCACCCACGACTGTTGGGTGTGCATCACTATTGAGTGCAGAAACAACCGAGAGAGGCTAAACTAATGCATTTTGACATAAAACATGCGTCTGTGAGCCCCAACTCTCTCGGGAATATGTTCGGTGATAAACTAAAACAGGCCGAATGGCTCCAGGGATGTCAGTTGGTCGGTCGACCGCTTTGATCTAGACCGAAATATCTGAACAGCTATTGGATGAATGACAACAAATTTGCGACACATGTCCACGGTGCCTAGAGGGTGAATCCGAATGACTTTGGTAATTCACCCTCTTTTCATCTGGTGAGTGAAGTTAATGTGTGTGGCTTTGAGCTAAACGTCGCCATTACTATCCAATTATTGAATGGATTGCCATTTCAATTTAGTAGCAACATTCATGATGCCCTCAATGTTTAAATACCTCTGTTGAGTTTCTGACTTTTCAAGAATCGGTCATCTAACTACAAAGTAAGGAATTTGTCTGTGTGCATGTGTGTTTGTTCTTCGTATATCTCGAGAACCGTTCATCCGATCTACTTCACACTTGGTGGGTGTTTTGATGGCAAGCCAAGGATATGCAGTGTCAAAGTTGGTGCCATTAGGACACGCCACACGTTTAATATCAATACAACTTTGAATAAACAAGAAAACGGCGCTCTGTTAAGCAGCCGTGACGGAGCATTGGGGCTCTGAGGACTGGGTTGATTTTTCCATTGCTGGATATGAATTGAAATTATAAGGACTTAATTTAATGATTATTTTCATTGTCATAAATCTTTTGATTACTTCCTCTATTAATTGATAAGTTGTTTGGTCTATAAACTGAGAGAAATTGGTGGAAAATGTTTATCAGTATTTCCCGAAACCCAAGACAACATCCTCAAATGTCTTGTTGTGTCCACATCTCAACAATATTAACAACTACAAAAGATTTACAAATTTGAAAAGCTGGAATCTGATCATTTTCACTTTTAAATGAAATAGTCAAAAGTATTTTACAATTATCAAAGTAGTTCCCGACTAATCTAATAGATGAAAACGACAAATAACTTGTATGCGTCTTATTGATTGATATTTTAAAGAACCAAGCTGTCTCCATAGAAACTATAGAAATTAAAAATGTCCCTCAAACTTAGGAAGAAGTTTCTTTGTGCAGCTTAAACCCTGAGAGAAGAAAGCGTATCAACCTGATGATAATGTTTCTCTGCATAGCCCGGTTTAGCCTCTGGCCTCATCTCCATGTACTAATGGAGCAGAAAGTTGCCTCCTAATCTTGTTTTTAAGCTCAGTACATTGATGTGTACTGGTTTTTTTATCTCCTCACTAATATGGACGAGACACTCCCTAGCGAACCCTGTCAAAACTTAATGGACACACATACACACACTTGCTCCTAAACAAGTCTAACCTTTTATTCTCACGTACAAAAAGAAACTCCTCAATAACAATTAATCCTTCAACCAGAACGGCCAAACTAGGGAGTGTGTTTTGGCAGAGGCGCCGGGTAGAAACAAAGCCCTACTTTCGCTCCATTTGTTGCTGAGAACGGGCTCGGATCCACTCACTCATGTGGGAAACCTCCCCAACTCTTCTGCCAGTGGAAGCTGTCATCACAAGCGACCTCACAACAGACAAACTGTCTCTGCCCAGACGCCGCCGTCAGCAGTTTTGGTTGGGAAGTGTTCTGATTGTATGCAGATGATGTGTAACGACCTGCCGTGCTTCCCTTTTCACTCATAAAAGAAATGGATGTGTGAGTTTTAAAGCCAGGTCCTGGTAACAAAAGTTGGTAAAACTTGACTTTTCAATGCGACTTGTGTCATCCGATCACTTGCTCTCTTGCTCTCATTGGGATCCGATCAGCCAGACCACATGCTGAGGCGGCCTAAAATATGGAGGTACTCTCCATGATGTCACCACATAGGTTTTTGGAAAGCCATTGATTCTGGCGGTCAACACAGTGACGGCACATTCTAACTCTAAAAACGGGCAAAGATGTGGATCGTAGAGGTTCTAGACATATTGATGCTATAGCTTAAGTCGAATATCTAAAAAAAAAGTCTTCACCGTTCTCAGAATATTCTAGCGAATCATAACATATTATTTCGTTTAAAAGCTTCAAAATGGAGCTGTAATAGAGAAGATCGTTCCATTCACACTCGTAAATAAAAAATAAAAAAGCTTTAGATTCGTAATGTTTGCCCAAATTAAATTTATGATCCCAGGTGCAGACACCTCTCTGCCAACAGGAAGAAATAAATCTAAAACAAATAAAAAGCTTCAGACGGTTTTGTCTCTCATGTCTTGTTTCGAAAAAGGATAAAATACTGTTTTTGGAGATCTGTACCGACACGCTACATTATATCTAGATTTTTTGGAGCGCGTAAAGTCCAGAAAGTTCCCTCTCAGTTGACCTCAACCTGGATCGAAGCTTGTAACGGGAATGTCAACCGACTGGAACAAGTACATGTGTATCCAATTAGACTCATTGTGGTATTTTGTCCCTGCAAAGACACATGAAGCCATTAAAAGACGTGAGTCATCCCTTTCAGGACTGGGCAACAAGTTTTTCCCGTAAGCGCCCTGTCCTTTCTCGCTTGGTTTGATCTTTTCACATACACATACATGCAGACGCCGCTATCCTCACTAGAAACATCGAAATCCACTCATGCATCAACGGGGACAGTATGGCCGAAACAAAAGAGACAAAAGGAACAGGTTTCTTTAGCAAAAGTGGGAGGTCAAGCAGAAAGAAATTAATAAAAAATAAAGAACAGGGGGTGAAGGAGTGCAGCTCTAATCTCTCCCTCCTCATCGGTGCTTGTTATAGAGTCATTAGCAGGGCTTTCAGACCGTGACGCTTACAACCTCCCTGAAGGGTACTGAGCCACATAAAGCCTCCCTCTGCGTATCAGTTCCCAAAGAAAGTCTAATTTGACCCGTGTTGCCCCGAAAAAGGTTTCTTATTACAGGTGGAAGTCGCTGCCAAACAGGAGGCGTAGCGAAAGGAGGAAAATAAGCATCTTATTAAGTGTCTCGATATGGATTCACTGTACTTGTACACTGTACGCCCAGGAGAAACTCCTCAGCAAGGCCACGCATGCCCTCGGCGTTACATAAGGAGTTTTGTTACAAGTCGCCAGAGCCAGCAGTCCCCGTGCCAAAACATGCCTCTCAGCTTCTTTCACTCCCAATTTCCACCATGTGTGTTCCTTCTTTCATTTTTCTTTATACAAGTCGCTGTAAGACAAGTTTTCCAGTTTTCCACCCCGAAGGATTGTCACACAGGAGTGAAAAAGCATGTTTTGGGGAAATGTGCACCAAACCCCGAAATACATAGTAAAACATGACAAACGACATAAAGGAACAAGCTGCAAGGATGCAAACAAAGAAAAAACAGGCAGGAAACTCATGCAAGAGACTGATACTCTGAAAGTGCAGCATACTTTATTCGGGACTTAAAATAAAAGAGCTATAGTCCCTTAAATGTTTTGTGCTCAGTTGAAGAATGTTATTTGGATGTAAAAATCACTCATTTCTTTGCCTTATTACCTAGATGGTTTCTTATCTCAATGTGATCTACTCAGCAATCGATTTGTGCATCTAAATATACAGATTTTTTTCCCTTTTATTAATATTTTGTGCTGTGGTTGACCTTAAGGGCCACCGTAATAAAGCAAAATTGATTTTAAAAGCTCTTTAGGGGTTTGTTTTAGAGATTCTGTTTATATCAGGACTGTTCAGTTCCACTTGTAAAGCAAAAACAGTCTGCGTTGTAGTTGACGAGGAGAGTTCACCGTATACATCATTTTTTTCTGGAGCCTGTGGTCTAAAACAGGGAATATAAAGTATGCTTATCTTTGTTTTCCTGTGTGTTGGTTCTATAGGTGCGTAGCCAGGGAGTCACCGAGGAGCTGAAGTGCCTGAGTTTACTGAACGCTCTGGATAAGGACCAGGACATCCCAGACCAGCTGGCCCAGCTCTTCGGAGAGCCCTGCATCAAACTGGCCGAAGGCATCAAAGCCTACATCTCCAAGGTAAGAGAAGAAGTTCAAAAACCACATAACCACAGCAACAGAAAGAGAAATGTCCTGAAACTGCTCTGGTTTCAGAGGGCCTTTCATTCCAGCTGCTTCAATGCAATCACTTTGGGGGGTTGTTCTACTGTCACGCCTTCAGTTACTAAGAAACCAAGACGACACACTACGATGACGATGATGATGAAGCTGAAATAATTTAGCTGTAGGCCTCACTGACTAAACTAAACAAATACAAAACAAAGATAAATGGATTTCCAGGGCTGTGGATCCCTCACAGTAGCTTTACTGCTCTTCAGTTTGTCTAACCTTTCAACTGGATGTTGTGACGTCCTTGGATGGAAAGGGTGAAGATTGTAAATCTCTGGGTAGCCCTGCACTGAAATGATAAACTTCTCCTCCATGTATTTACCCTAGACTCATTTTTCCAGATATCTGACAGCTGTAATTGGTTGTTCCTCGTCACATGACATGGGGTGCACACTTCAGCATTTCAAAAGTTGAACAATTTTGATCTGTTTTTTTAAACAGTTTTTTTGCTGTAGGCGTTTTGTAAAGGGAAAGCAGCAAACAATACGAATCATAGTTAACTATATCATAAAGAAAGATAGGGCAAAAACAAAACACATCTGTACATTATGAAGGGAAGAACGTGAATGAAATGCATTGTTGGCAAGCTAAAACCACTCCCACATTCTCAAACATCTACTTTATACCCCGACAGCACTAACTGACAAACTCCAGACTCTAATTTGGACTCCCTAAATGATATACTTTGGATATTAAGTGAAGTGTGTGTAGCCGGCTCTGCTGACCCCGGGTTAAAGAACAGATGGAGGCTGGGTTTTCAGCGCGAAAGAATCTGCACAGTTACAGTGAAGCCGAGAAACATGTGTGTGGACTGACGCAGAACTGAACCTCTGGGTGGGACTAATTGGCTGTATTTGTCATCGTTATGGAGGAACCTTCAGCTGTAAGGGAGTGACACTCATCATATAAATAAAGGGGCACATGTGTTGAATTACTGAGATAAAAAAGATCCATTTTTTATTATCAAAAAACAGCAGATGTACTGTTTTTAATAATAATTCAATTTTATTGTTTCTCACTTGTCCTTTAACAACATTATGACCAGTTTCATCTGGTCAGTCGTCTTATTTGTAGCTGTAAGTGAATCCTTAGAACAAAAGTGAAACATTTAAGACAGTGAGTATTAATCATATAAATGTATGATGGATTGAGTGGAACAGAATAAGAAATGTGAGAGTAAGACAGCTAATTTTTCTCAGGTTGTACTCGTTGGCGCTCTACTACGGCCAGCTGCTCAACCTGCTCTACTCAGGCTATTCTCCTCCAGCATTTGTAGCTAAACCTACCAAAAATAATGCCCCGTAATTCATAGATATCCCACAAAATCATTTTATATCTTATCCATTTAATAATGAAATAGGAAAGTTTAAAGAGCAGTGAAACAAATTGGGCAGACGGAAGGGCACTTTCGTGGTTATTTCGACCCAAAAAAGGAACTTTTCCTAAACCTGACTAAGTATTTCACGATCTTTTTCCTAAACCTAACCAATTACTTCACACTCTTTTCCTAGACCAAACAAAGTATTTCACGATCTTTTCCTTAACCTAAATAAACAGTTTTGTTGCCTTAATCTAACTGAGTTGTTTCCATTGAAGATGGAAGTTTATTTTTGAAAAGACTGTATTCATGTAACGAGCAAAAATTGACACGAGTTTCTGGAAAATGCACATAAAATGAGAATGAACTTTTTGTAAGATATCATACAAACTGTTGTATAAGGATATGTTGGCTTTACTATGGACAGTTAACAGTTTAGTAGTAAAAGTGACTCACTTAAAACACCAAACATGAGCATCATTGGGGTTATTTCCTTACGTTTAGCGTCTTTGGAGGGGTAGTATGTGATGGTAGTACTGGTGCAGAGTTCAATCAAAGTGTTTGACCCCTTATTCTTGTGTTTGTGCAAGTGTAAACACGACTTTCTGTTTCAGGCTGTCAACGAAATATCACAAAACGAATCAATAACTGGTGACATCAGAGCCTAAAAGACACTGAGCCTGTTTTCCTACATGTTTACATTAATGTGCTCTAACATGTGTTTTATGAGTCAGTGCTTGAGACAACTTATTTTTGCCGCTGGGTGTTTTTTGAGGCACACACACACACACACACACAGAGTTTTGCATATATATTTCCAGCTGTGTGTGTTTGCAAGCTGCTGTATGCGAGCCAAGTGTTTGGGTTGAACCTGCTTGGCTTTTAAAACTGATTCTTCATGTACCGGTCCCAGACCTCAGTCAAAAACTGTTCAGACAAGAGAAGTGCACTACAACTCACTGTTGTAATGTTTAATTGAATGAATACAAACCACAGTTGGCTAAACCGCCCGTGTCTGAATCGCAAGCGTATCTGATGTCTCAGCTGGGTCTCAACCTTAAGTATTTTATGTGTCAAGTCTATTTTTCGACAATAGGCGTGTAAAAAGCAGGCGGCAACATCTGGTTCTGAAAAGTGAAACCAAATAGGAAGTTCCTTAAAGTTGCATTCTTTCTAACGTCCATTAGGGGGCGCCTTTCCTGGTTGTTTAAAAAAGTCTGGTTGTATAGAAGTCTATGAGAAAATGACTCTACTTCTCTCTTGATTTATTCCCTCAGTAAACATTGTAAACATGAGTTTATGGTCTCAATCTCTAGTTTCAAGTCTTCTTCAATACAGCATGATGTTCATTTAGTAAATGATGCTCCATTTAGAGTCAAACAGACCATAAAGCAGGGGATGCTTTAGGGCGGGGCTACCTTGTGATTGACAGGTCTCTACCACAGCGTTGTCCGGTCCGGACTTTGTCCATATTTTTGTCTTTTAACTTGAACCCTTTCACTGTGTGTTTACAGTTCATGAAAGTTATTTGTAACATTTTTGGTTTGCATAAAAATAGGTGGCGGTTGATTGATTCAACAAAATTCCACAAAACTAAATTGAAACAAATTCCTCAAGACCTTTCTCCATTTTTCTCTTGTCGATTTGTTGGATGGCCAAGCCGACGTGCTTTATTTCCAGTGCGCAACTTCCTCTTCTTCTGCTATGTTAACTGGTGGATTAATACACCGTACAGCTCCAACTTGTGACCAAACGTTGCTGTAGCCAAGTTCATTTGCTCGAGAGTTTTTACTTAAAATTTGCTTCATAATTGAATGGAAACATGCTTTTTTTTGTCACGTCTCTCCATCCTCAGCCCCTTTAAACTACAAACCTCTAGTCTAAAAGCATAGTTTTGTTTTGGTGCAGCTGTAGCTCAGGTGGTTGCCCAACCATCAACCATGTCACAGTCTACTTAAGAGAGGCACCCAACCACCAGTCTGCTCCTGATCTAACATGTTGGGGGAAAAACTTCAGCCAACTTTTGGACTGAAGTGTGAATATAATGTCTTTGTGCTGAAACACTTCAGCCTCAGGGCACCTCTCCATGTTTTCAGGTTTATAAACACCTGGTTTTACTTGGCATCAACCAGTGGGATCTGATCAGACAAGTGATTTGTTTTGTACCAAGACGGGAATTTGTATCCCCCATTGCACATTAAGAAGTGTTTTTTTTACACACGAGAGTTGATCGCTCAAAAGGTCTAAACTTAGGTGTCACATGGCTAAAGAAATGCACAGACACAGGCACACCCTTACAAACAAACAGTCCAGTAAGTAAACACATTCCCATCAGTGAATATGTCGAATCAGCATGAAAATACCAAAGGACTCCAGGAAGCTGTGGTTCAAGAATCCCCGGTCGCTTAAGCCCACTGAGTCACTCCATTGATATAAGTCATCTTCTTGCAGACATAGCCAAGAGGACCTCTCCCGCTCTGTCTGAATGTCTGGACGCTTACAGCAGTAAATCTTCAGCCCCCTCATTTCCTACAACCCCCACACAAATGCACACAAACCACCGTCTGTCTTTGTTTAAGCCTCTCTTGTCCTTTTTTTTTTTTTTTTTAGGTCGCACTTTCTGGTGTAATTTCTCTCCCAATCTTTTTTTTTTTTTCATTGCTTTTGCCTCTCACCTCTCTCTTTCTCTGCTCTACTTGTACGATACAATCGGAGAACGCTGCATGCCCATGTGGTCCTCAGTGGACAGGAACAGGAATGTCTAGTTTTAGTAAATGCTGGTGACACACCATCCAAACAAATTCACATCTAATTACATTTGTTCCCCCCAAACATTCTCACATTGTGGTATTCTCCAGCTAATCCCATTCATTTCCATGTCAGGACTTTGTGTGTTTTTATCTTATTTTTCCAACTGACGCTGCCTCAAACCTATCAGCTCCAGTAGAGCGTTTTGGTGGCTCACAGTAGAACATTGTGGTCATGGTCATTTTGTACAACAACCCTGTGTCGTTTTCTTCATCAGCTTGCGTCAGGGGATTCCGGTTTTAAAAGAAAGGAGAAAAAAAAACAAGGAATAGTTGAGTCGAAAAGCCAAAATGGTGGTAAGATCGAGCTGGCAGACCAAGGAGGCGCCGTCTCTTTTCTATATAAAATGCTTCTGTGAAAATACCGGAGATCCAGATTTTAAACTGTGACACCAATCTTCCTTTTCTTTTTTACATTTCATACGGATGAATACAACTATTCAGTTAAAACTACACAAGTTCTGTTATGTTTAACTGTGCATATCCTACAAAAAAGAGGGCCTCAGTTATCCAACTTTTAGGGCAAAGGACATTGTGTATTATTTATTAACTGGATTCCAATCAGCTGACACCTAAGAGACCGCAAATCTTCCATGGGTCAACAGAAAGGACAAAAATACAAGACATACAATACATTACATAAAACATACAATTCAAATATTACAGTCAGATACTAGGATGTTTAGTGTCAGTACAGGCCATATACAGTCTAAATGAGTCATCACAACTTGTTTAGTCTACAAAGGCAATGGAGTTCTAGTTATATAGTCAGTGGTCTTAGGTGAGCCTTTAATCTTCTGTAAATGACAGATGACTACCGGTTATATATGAGGAGGTACTGAGTTCCAAACCATTGTTGAACGGTAGACAGTTGTACTTTTGAGGAGATTTGTCCAAGGGGTTGGAGGTATCATGTGACCTGAGCCTCCTCGTGTGATGGTTATGTGTTGTAAATTTCAACTGACAAGCGAGAGTGCATAAGGTGCAGAGGGCATTTTTTCTTTATCGTACATTTATCAGACTCAAATCTAATCCAGAAGCATACAAAGAATTCACCGCCTAAAATGCTCATAAATTTACAAAATGAGAGTAAAAAAGAGACCGGTGAGACCTACCGTATGTCTTCATTGAAGCAGGCAACTCTGGCAGCCGGCCACTGATAAGCTGGCTGCCGGTGGTGCATTAGTGTTACCTCTCAGAGGGAGTTTTGCTAAACGATTTATTTGCGGGCGTCTGGTAACTCACATTGTCTGGAATTGCTTTTGACTTGGCTGTTAACTTGCATTCCTTTGGCTGGTTCCACGCTCTTCACTGTTGGCATCTGACCACTGTAGGAGCAACCTCGCTCAAAAGGGAAGGATTCTGCTGCTAAAAAACTCATTCTCGTTGACTTCTCTAGCCCATCAGGTGGGATTTGTCATGAAAAAAAAGGCAATTATAAAGGAACAGTTTGACATTTTCTTGCCGAGGGGTGTACGAAAAGATCAATATCACTCTCATATGTGTCCACTTAGGATGAAGTTGGAGCCATTTAGCTGCATAAAAAGGTGGTAGCAGGGTGAAACAGCTTGTCTGGCTCTGTCCAAAGGTGCAAAAGATTCACCTACCAGCTCCTGTAAAACTCACCAATATGTTTTATCTCGTTTGGTTAATCAGTACAAAAATCTAGGTTTTGTTTTTTGACAAAACCAGGTCATTTTCCAAGATTTTATTGTAAGCTATCCATATCATTATATTCCTTTATTGATCCCCATGGGGGAAATTCGAGTGTTGCAGCAGCTCAACTACACAGACACAGACAATAAATACACATACCATACAACAAAATATCCTAGCCACCGGTTCGTGACTCCCATGTATTAGCTTACATTTTGGGTCCCAGAGGTAACCAACAGTTTCTCTAAAAGATCATCAATCAGAGTTGCTTGAAAAGCGGTGAACATATTTTAGAGGTCACCAAGATGAGAGAAGTAACATTCCTGAGGACAAACATGGGTCAAGTCTAACCAAAGCCACTTGTAGAGGCCTGTTGCTGCAGCTTGTTGGACTCTGTAAGGAATCCCAGCTGTTGCGGCTAACAGGTGCTGGCAGGACGTTCTGATCACGGCTCCGTACTGTAAGAGCTTCTTAAAGCCATCTGATCCAACTATCTCCAATCTCTTTCCATCAAGTTGAACTATTTTTGACTTGTAGCACTCGCATGGAAATGCAACGCCGCCAGACTGCTGGCAAGATCAAAAAACAGTGTAGTGTAGGGGTTCGAGTTAAGAGGAAAAAGAAGCAAATGGTTTGAAGACTGGTTTTGTAAAGGATGTATCACTAGTTTTGGATTAAGATATCTGAAGAATCCACCATACTACCTACATAAATGCAATAAACCTTGAGCAGTAAGTTTAAGAAATCACTCACAAAACTGTCCATGAAGTCCAAAACAGAAGTTTGGATTTGGTTCTCTGATAGACTTAATTTATATGACGAAATTACACCAGACTCCATGACCAAACCACAATGGTTTGGACCAATCAGTGACCTGTGAGGAGCTACTGGCAGCTAGGGGCGTGGCTTAGGTGCGTGTGAGACAACAGTTTGTTATAAACAACAATGGCAGCTTCTGAAAAGCTTAGCGTAGATGCTGCTTCAGCGTCAGTTATACAAGATATCATTGAAGATCAAATAAGGACAATGAAGGCGTTTCTCGATGGAGAAGATGTTTTCGCTCTATTAAATAGGGTTTGATTGACAGATGGTTCATCCCATCACCAGTAAAGTAACTTTTTGAAAGTGCCTGCCATTTTCCAAACTTTAACAGGTTTTTTTTCAAAATATGACAAGCGATGAGTGTGAGTTTAAAAATGAGGTCAACGAGGAGCATCAGTGGAGTTTTTCTACTGGAGATAATTATAAATGAATGTTGGCTATACATGGTAGATTCCTCTGTGGACACAAACTGTACTCCATGGGATCAGTGAGTGAGTGAGTGAGTGAGTGATGATGATAATGATGTGACAAATATGTGAGTGAGAGGGTAATATTGATAGTGGTGTTGGCATTAGATGATGAAGATGGTGGTGATGATGACGACGTAGACCGGTGGGATTGATGGGAGTGAACTGAAAGATGTGCAGGTCAGAGGTCGGGCAGAACTGGATGAGTAATACAAACAGTTTATGAAAGAAAAAAGAAGGAAAAGAAGCCCAGCTGGACGGGGGAACAGATAAAACAAGAAAAGAGATGAGAGGCGTGGAGGAATAAATATATCAGAAAGAGGTTTTAATTAAACGACAATGTGTGGAGGAAATGGAAAGGGGAAAGAAAAACATTGCATTAAAACTTGGGGGGTCTTAGCAATGTTTGTTCAACAGCCAATCCAAAAGGAATTCAATTAACTGGTGGTATCGCATGTTTTTGAGTATTACTCATCACAGCGAAAAATCTGATATTCTGAAACTGCTGTGTGTTTTTAAAACCATTTAAGAGTTCGTTCCCCTTCAGGAAGCCAGATTTCAGACCGTTTCATTAACATACAACAATCATTAAATACTTAATCCATCACGTGGAGCAGTTAGTCTGTATTTTTACACTCTATCACTATACAAATACTCGTCCTTGCATCACTTTGTGCTGTATGTTCAAGAGAATCAAACCCAGTAGACAAACTGGGAATAACTTTAATAAAAACGATAACAGTTTGTCCACCAAACAATAAAAATATGACTAACATAAAATGTTCAATGTGATGGACTCTTGAAGGATGGGTTCTTTCAAGTCTGTCTTAAGACAACAATCATGCATCCATATGTACTTGAAAGGAGTCCAGAGAGACAGAAAGAAGAATTTCGTACTAAAACCACTGTAACTCAAGACCGACGTGGCCTCGTATAAGCTTCAGTTTGAAAAAAAAAAATAGACATATGGTGGAAAAGAGGTGAAGCTGAGAAGAAGTAGACAGATTAGAGAGAAAAGAGATGGTGAAGTAGTGAAAACTGCAGTATAAAATGCCATACAATGAGGTTTTAATTATGCAAACATTGTGTGGTAGCAAAACAGGAAACTAAATACTCTTTCGGCTGGAAAATATTAAACTAAACCTGCCTGTGCATGTGAGTTTACTCAATTTTAAAAAGGGACCACACACATGATTTTGCTCATTAACAAAAAAAATCATAAACATTTAAATAGATTCGTATTTTTAGGCCATTACTTTCAGTTCATTTAGTTTTACTACGAACTTGCACACAGTTGAGGTATATTTAATTTGTCATGGTGAACAATTAGTCTGCTTATTTTTATATTATTATCATCCTTTTAAAGACTTTCTTTATGACAATATGCTGCACTTCATAATGACTTTCTATAAGGTGAAAATCCATTTATAAACACACGTTATGCTCCGTTAAACGGTCATTATGAAGTATAAAGGATTTAAAGTGAAAGGCTTAACTACTGGAAAACAACCCATATGGGTCATAAGAAAAAGAAAAGTTTCTAGTTCGGTCTCGCTGTCTGGAGGATTCGGCTCCTTTGGCTTTTGATCTTCTACTAGCTTGTTTGACATATATGAGCACATGAATCACATGCACAGTTATTCCAGGGTTTACGTTGGGCGCCAGTTTTTTCATGAGTCGTTGTCCAGCAGATGAAAATTATATTTTAAGCCCAAAATGTCCCTGGGTAAAAATAATTCACATATATAAATACATTTCTAGCATATTATTTAGTCTGTTGTGTGGCCTATAAGATTTGTTGCCAAACAAATATTTTGTTTTGCCTCCACTGCGATTGAAATCTGATACACATTTTGATAAATTCAGCAAATATCTCCTCGCGGTCCTCTAACTGTCTCTTCACAGACCTGGCTCTGTAAATGGGAAACTTTTTTTATACTATATAGCTTCTATTAAGGTTTTTAAAAAAGAAGCTTTGAAAGTCTGTTGATGTATTTTATGTATAATGTTTTTTGACCAAGAGAAAATGTTGTTTTTTAAAAGGCTAAACGCCAACAATTATGGATTGAAGCACTGAAACACGCAATATTTCGTTAGATAAAAGCATTCTGGGAATTTGGGAAATTATGACATCCATCTTTTGTTCAATAAGCGTGGAGTTTTGGACGGAGGACTGAGACATTTACCGGATCCACAAAGAACTATTTTTGAAATTGACAAATGTTGAATTCTGACCCACCAGCCTGCTATTTGTTTTATTTGTTTTATTATTAATTATGTAAAATGTAGGTTATTACATGGCTATTTGAAACGTGTTGTGCAGTTGTTCCAATGGCCGGAATCCTGGAATATTAAATCAAGTGTAAACCCTGAGTTACTGTATTGTCTTACATGCACACATTGATTTAAAGTGAGACAAGCGAAGCTACAAGGAGGGCTGGAAAACAGCAGGGGAGAGGAAGAGGGGATAGCACGGGGAGATTTAAGATGGCATGCGTGTGACTATGCTTCGGTATTCACAAACTAAAGTGTTCAGGCCCCTGTGGAGACCAGAGTTAAGTTTCCATTTTCTACCCTGCTGGCCGTCCGTTTAAGAGACAGCACTGTAACATCTGCACGTGCTGAGACTGCCAATACATCAGCTCTCAGCTTCCAGTTGCGGTGACGGATAACTCTGCGAGACAGGGTCAGGAGTTAACACGTTCCTCAGCAGGAATTTCGTATCATCACTTGATCAAATGTTCCCTCCCGGGTCTCCGCTGTGGTGTGTGTGTGTGCGTGTGTGTCTTCACCATCAGTCCTCTGGACCAACGTGGTAAATAATGCCGGGTTTTTATTTTTGTTTTTTTATTTAGCGTCAGTTCGCTTTGATTTTTTCTTCCAAGAATTTCTTTCCTTTTTTTTTTATCATCCCGTTTTACCACATGTACTGCAGACAAACCGCCTGTGTCCAAATGGCTTGATGCTTCATTGACCTGCAGTTATTTTGTTTTGAAGAACATCTTCAGGTAAAGGTCAAAGGTTGAAAACTTTAAAACAGGAATTTATCTTTCATTTAGGGAGGCCGGGGTAAGAGGAGGCTAAGAAACCCAATCTACACCCACTTTTACATTTAAAAATAGTGATTTTGTCTGCAGGGTGTGAAAATGTCCTGTCTTTCACCAGCTGAATCTGATAAAATACAAAAGTGAGAACAGTTGAGTTTCTAAGTTAATTCTCAGCTTTGGATACAGCAAAAAAAAATCTCACTTTAATGTCCATTTAAAAGCTGTTCAGGAGTTTTTTTCCATATCACAAGAGCTTCATCATTACCATCATTTTCAACATGGACCAATGGAGATAAGTATTTACAGTGCTGGAAAGTAATCTGCTGATGAAGATCATGTGCTCTGATCGAAAGCCCAGAGCTACTCAATGGACCTTGAGGGGAAATTAATTAATCCCAATGAAAGAATACTGTGATTTATCTGAAATTTGTAACTCAAGGTCCATTTACCACCTTATACCAGAGCTATCAACCGTATCACACTGTCTTCATCAGCATCAACTGCTATTTACATGGTCAAGAATGAAGCTTAACTTATAGAAATAGATGTCTTTAAAGTGCTCACATCCCACATGTCAAACAGTAATGAAGAAGACCATGTGATGTGGTTGAAAGATCCTAAAAAGAGACAGCAAATGGACCTCTGGTTGGGATTATTTTTGAGAATAAACTTTGATGCTTGACAAAAGAGGTACAACTCTACAATTCTATCTGAAAACATATTTATTTTCTTGTATTTCAGAATATAGAAACAATTATAATAATGTTTTATCCGTACTTTAGCCATTTGACCCGACGTGCTCCGGTTAGTTATTTCTTATCAAAAAAGTTGCGTTCTTTAAAGCTCCACCAGCCTCCCTTTGTCTCAAAGAGATGCATTGTGGGTGCCATATCTCTAGATCTGCTCTGTGTCAAAGCTGTGATGTTACAGCAAATATTTGGCTTTTGGCTGCTGATGCAAAACAGCTGTTTTGAGATCACCGATCAGGGTGTGGACGGACCCACGGCGGGCTTCAAAGAAAGCAGTGGACCATGCGAGTCAGTGTTAAATTGCTCTTTGAAGCGAAATGATGCAATGCAATGACGGCAGGCGATTGGGATGTGCGGTCTTTGTTTTCGAGGTTTTTTCTGAGTGGAAAGATTGTTTGTCGTGTGAAAGATCTTTGTGTTCTAGAAATCAATGCTAAAATAGTTCATTTATTGAGGAACCAGATAGAGGATTATCTACAGATAAAAGTCAAATGGAGTGGACTGAAATGACCCACAGACAAACACTGAACTGTGCATTGTCAATTCACAAAGCTCTGATAGAATGTATCATCAAGCGTAATAAAAAAAGTCATGGGTTCAGCAGGTGAGAGGCTGAAGCTAAATTGATCCTTTTAATACGTTTTCTATTGTTAAATTTATGAATCATTGCATGAATCAGCATCAGTCAGAGTAGTCTTCTTAAATCAATGAACAATTGAACGGTGTTAAAACAGGAGCTTTCATTAATAAATGTCCCACTGTTGACCCAATTTTCTTCAAAAGAAACAATAGTTTGACTGTGTGAAGCACATAGAGATAATGGTGTCATTCCATCTCCATCTAACGACAGAAAGGAGTGAAAAGAGCAGGTTTTTTTCACATCACGGTGTGCATCTGTTTTCTGTGGAAATCCACAAATTACCCATTCTCTCTCCCAACTCATGAAATACTGACGCTTGGCTTTCAACTAACTCCAATGAAAAGCCATCTACGTCCTTATTAGATGATCAGAGAAACTGACGTAGAATAGCGTCAACGTCTGTGTATAGTTAGTTTGGAGTCGAGTATGGACGAGACAAACAAACAAAGACTTTCACCCAGGTGACCGCTGTTTATATCCCGTGTGAAACCAAGTCAACATTGACTTATTTTACCTTAGTTTTGTTTTGTAAGTTACGTACTTTTGCAACGCCAGTTATCAAATGTACATATTTGAACACCAACCACGATCTTTCCCTAAGCCTAAACCAGTACTTTTGTTGCGTTTGTAAACCCAAAAAACTATGTTCACCTAGTTTGGAAGTTGAAAAGAGACTGTATGCATTGTAACAAGCAGAATTTGTATGTTTTTTTGTGAACACAAAAGTTAATTTTGAAAAGACACAAAAGCAGTTACTGTATAACATTTGCTCTTACAGAACTTTGACTATTGAAGGACTGATCTTGACCAAAGAAGTACAACTAGTACAAGTGTTTTTTCACAAATAATCACACAAAAGCACTGTTTTAAAAGGCTTGTGTTTACCAGAGAAGTTCTCATAGATTTTCTTTAAAATAAGACATTCAGCATTTAAAAAGCATAAAAAAACGATTAACTGATAAACTGACTTTTTGGGGACTGTTTTAAGCCTGCTTTAGTGAGTATTTGCAAGTAAGTATTATGAACTGACCTCAAATTCATCATAATGTAAGAACATGTCATCAATTGCAAATGTTTTTAATAGTTTATAGACAACATTGGAAGCTACAATGATGTAAAGGATATATGAGGCTATACTAGTTGTTGATGGTAAGAAAAAAGTAAATAGCACCAGACTTATCCTTTAAGATCTCAAAGATTGGTCAAGGTCAAGGTTTTGGTTTTATAGGCTGAAAGAGAAACAACAAAACTATGTACGAGTCTAAATATAGGTGTCACCAAAATGTATCAAAAGATCACCACCCTCTTGGGTAATGATGACTTAGCATGGTGGTTATTTACAGCGACGAGCACATGCCAAAGGAACAAGTTGGCCTCTTATTCTGCCCTACAGTCGGCTATTCAAAAGCAAATGTCAGTCATTGTGCACAAACAGGGAGGGGTGGCAATGTTGTTTGGTGATTTCCAGCTGATATACAAACACAAAAAGTCCTCCGTTCGTCTAACGCGAAACACAAGAAGCCTCTCAAGTGCTCTCACGATACATGTATTAAATACCAGACTCATATGATCTTCTGGGGATTTCCACAGAGCAGAAAAAACTCCCATGAGACGAACAACTCGGTCGCCTGTTTCTAAGTCTTATTCAAACGCACATTCCTGGGGTGTTGTCTAATAAAGCGAACATTCAGCATTCCTGCAGCACCTGTGCAGCTTTAACTCGCACTAACTCCCGTGACTTCGCTTCTCCACATCTTTTCTCAACACTTTTCCTGCTCCAATAATGTACTCCTGGTTTGGAACAAGCGCTGGACGGATGGAAATGTACCAACAGAAGCCAGACGCTGCCTGGCTCGCTGCTCGCGGCTCGCTGCGGGATTTATGGCGCTCTCACTCTCTCAGTCTGGAGTTCTCACACTGGCCTTCACACTTTCATCTTTATCTCACTTAAGAATTTTGAAAAGCCTTTCATTACGACACACTTGTTCACGGATACATGTGTGCAATATTTTATAGAAGATAGCACTTGAATGATGGGGGGAGTTCTTGGTGTTCTTGAAAAAAGAGGCATTCGACTTTCTTTTTAAGACAGTTGTCGGTTTGTTTGCCGACCATATGAACTGTCAAACTTCTAATTATAAAAAATGTCAAAACTATTTAAGACGGATCTGTTGGGACACAAGATCTGTTGGGACACATTGGCAACGGTTACACTTGCTTTTGCAATGCAACTTTTGTCATCCAATCGTACCGGGAAGCATTAACAGTCAAGTCTGTCTGTCAAGTCCGAGATCCGAGCGTTCTGGCTCGCATTGAGTTTGGATCTCGGTGAGGTGTGGACAGCATGTGGGGCACAATCCAGACGATTTATCAAACGTAGGTCTCCATCATCTTCCTCCCCTCCAACATGGGAGTTCTTTACAGAGGAGAGCAAACGGGGAAGAGAGTCTGACTCCTGTTGACTTACTGCTGATGAAAACCCAACAATTCCTTATGTTTCTGCTTCAAAATGAAAGCTTTTTAATATGAAACAATGGGGGGTTTTTTTATTGTGAAGAATTTATGGAAAACCAAATATGTTTATCCTTAGTTTTAAAGCTGCTCCGTTGACCTCAAAATGAATATATATTTTTGATCTCTATCGGATCGCAAAAGTCGCATTGAAAAGATGAGCGTAACCACAACCTTTGACGTCTTTTGTGGACTTGAAAGATGTTTATCAATGTCTGGAACACTTTCTTCAGATATTTACAGGTATGAAATATATAAAGTCCAAGCAGAGAGGCTCCCTCGATAAACCCAAGAACTCCCCATCGGAGATGATTCAGGATAATCAGAATTTAAACGTGTATCACGTATACACGATCTGATCATTTTAAGGCAAACACATAACACAAAACAAGAAGTGGGAAAGAGATCTGGAGATTCAGATCATAGAGGAACACTGGAACGGGTTTAATGAGTAATCACAGATAATTAAATTAAACACCAGGTACAAGCTCTGGAGCCTGAGAGATAAAACTGATTTAAAACCACTTAATCCAATCACTGCATCCGAAGACTCTTAAACTGAGACGGTTCAAGCCTGGAGATTGGGAACCCTCTTTGAAAAAGTTTTATTGAGGGAAATATCTTTATCTCCTGTGATTACAATGTTTGAGGATATGAACAATCTGAATCCTTTTTCCCAAAGGATATAGTGTTTTTCCCAAAGATGCATCACATCTAAAATTACTCAGTGAATTCGTGAGGGGTTGGGATCCATGGATAACTTACATGGAAATCTATTTCATTTGGTATTTCTTATCTTTTAGTTTTTCATATTTTGGGGGTTGGGTGAAATCGTGGAGGACTTGTCTCTGTATGAAAGAGAGAAGTGGAGTGTACATATGTGTTAAAGCTACAAAATGTCTCTTTTGGAAAAGGAATTAGCAGGATAAAAGAAAAAGAAGAAGTTGGCGGTTGGAACAAGCAAAAGAAAATCCAATCTTTTTATAACTGGTGTTTTGTGTTTTATATAAAGACTGTCAGACTATCATGAATCATATAAACCATTTCTTTATTGGTTCTTTGTTGTACATAAAAAAAAAAAGGATTTTGATCCCCAGATGTTATACATGTCTCTCGGGCTATTATCATCATTTCACGACATTTGGTTAAATCTGCCATAAAGCGCTATTCCTTCCCTTTTATCTTCTACGGCGTCGCCTTTACCCCTCTCATTTTCAATTTACATCCCCCTCAAACCGTTATATTATATTATATTGATATGATATTTAACATAGTTTCCCCAGAAGAAAGACAAAAAAAACCCCACAAGATTAAAAATAGTTGGATGAAAAGTGATTCATGTGTGACCAATAACAACGGCAACTAAAGGAAAAGGGTTTTTTTTCGTATGTGAAGAGGTATTAGTCATATTTTACCATAATTTGTGCCGTTGCCATGTAGCAAACTATCTCGACGGGGCTGATCTTAGAGGTGACGGAGAGCCAGATATTTGGGTAATCTGTAGTTTATTATCACTGCTGCCCCGTCCACTTTTATTCAACCTCCTATGTCTGAGTATAAGAGTTGAACTTAGGTTATAACAGGCAGCAACCGCTCCAATAAACCCTTATAAGGATGCAAAACCTCGTGGGATCAGCATATTTGTACATGAGGCATTCACAGACCAAATATTGTTGCACTGGTAAACTCGGCTTTTTGGCTTCTGGCCCCAGCATAAAAACTCAACAGTGGTTCTATTGGGATAAACAGGCCACACATTGTCTCCGTTTAAACAAGGTTTTTTTTTTTACTTTTTTGGGACCTTAAAAATGTGACATTTAGGGTTGTGTCTGATGAAGTCACGGCTCCATTAGCACAATTATGCATGTTTAGTTGCGTACAAAGGGTCTTATTGAGTCACTTTTGGTCCCTACAACACGCTCCTGTCTAATAATCACAGCCACATTGTCGCCTTGGCTCTTTTTTTATCTCTTCATTTATTCATAGCCAGTAGATGTTCTCCGACTCCTCGGACCGTGGTCTGCCTCTGTTGTCAGCATGGAACAAACATGGCCGTGAGATAAAAGAGTAAACACAGGACTGCTATGAAGTCAGCACTCTGTAAGCAGAAAGGCTGAAACAACGTCGTGCTTTTTGATAAATGGCTCGGTTTTCGACAGTCTAAACAATAAGTTTGAGGCTCACCACCTTGCAGGCTTAGCAGAGACTCAGCAGATTTGTTTTTACGTAAAAAAAACCCAATGTATTTAAAGAAAGCTGCGGTCCTTAGAGATGATTAAATGTAAACTATAGACCGGCCGCTGTGGGACAAACTGAGTTGTAGCGTTTGTTTCGATCTGCCAGATGCAGCAGATGGGTGGAGTCATTGGATAATGTACATATTGACAGGATTTGGAGGGTTACATAAACATTTTTGTATTCCGATACGATCTCTAATTACATGTTAAAAAAAATGAAGTCCGGAACCAAATCCAAGTGTCACAATATTAAAGTAACGCATCTTGATTACTTTCTGTAACTTTTGGGATACCTCAATACCAAAAATGCAAATAAGACGGGAGTAAAGAAATATCAAATGGATAATAAATAGATTTATTTACACTAATGTATTGATGATAATGTTTTGCAGCATGTAGAAGTAGAAGTCAGAGATGAAGAAGAAGAAGTAGTAGTCTTTCTCTATCGTTGTTTTTACCTGCAGCAGAGAAAACGTGTTGGCAGAATTCAGAGTGCTGCTTTGTTTTGTTAAATACGAAAAGAAAATTGCTACAAGGGTAATTTGCACTGTATGCTGTGTGATGTCACAGGCTTTTATGTGAGACTCGTGTCCTGAAGCGTTAGAACTTGTATGTGCACGATAGAAGATTTATAACTTCCAGTAACCGACACAATTAATCAGATATATCTGTTGCAGTAGGCAGATATCTCAGTTCTCCTCTGAACATTTGAAGATGTCACTCACGATGACACGAATGCAAAGATTCTACACGCGCAGTTGCACGTTTATTCCTGCACTTTAGGGCTGTTATCTGTTATTGTGCTGAGTCAGCACCAACAGACACGGTCAAAGTTCTTACCTGAAACGATAAAAACAGATTGAGATTGTGATGATAAACCGGATGGTTCTGCTGAGGCAAGCACCTACGGTAGAATGCTTTTATGCTCCATCACAAGGAAATAATTCATGTTTTTTTATGCAAGTGTTCCTTTTGCCCACTTCTTTCTATCAAACAAGCTGATCAATATGATGTTAGCGATATAAGCATGGCGTTTACTTTGATTGGGAACATAGAAGTAGGAACAAAAACATAATCCCGCCATCTACTACCCTCTGAGTTTGCATTATACCGTCCCAGAGAACGCAGCTGACCTTTAGGCATTACATATCTGCATACCTGTACAGGTATTTGTATTGTGATTAGTATTTGCTCGTGGAAACGAAACTTAAAAACACCGAGAGTATCAGGAACAGAGACCGAGGCTGTAAAACAACCCCGCCCGTGGCCTACTTTATGCTGTTTGTGTACTGACGAGCAAAAAAAAACACCTTGTGAAAGAGATTAAGGGTGACAGAAACTCAAAGAGGGAGGGGAAAGAGAAAGTAATCTCTGCAGAAACTCCGCCTCCTCCACTTTTAAATGTGGTTTGTGTCTTCCTGCAGAGAAACAGTAGAGAGAGAAACACAAACAAACACTCATAGGAAGGTGAATGTGAGAACCGACTCTGTTTATTGTGTATAAACAGTTTAATCCTCGAAAAAAAGTAAATAATTGGTTGATATCAATCTGTTTTTTTTCACCCTCATGTGTGTGCTTCCTCAGAATCAGTCTAGCAGGAAACTCCCACAGCAAACAGGTCGGTTATCAGAGACTGGCATCGAGGCGGCCACTGGTGCGTTACCTGTCGTAAAAAGCTTTCCTCGCTGCTCCTAGACTGTAAACCGCTAATGAGCACAGCGACGGGTTGGATCCTTAGAGTAATGAAATGCAGCTTGGGTTTTATACGTTGGGCCATTTAGGGTTTCAGAGTCGGTCACCATCTTGGGAGTACGATGCTAAATTGGCAGTGTAGTCTTTTTTTAAACTGTTTTGTTCATCTGCTAATTGTTTATGCAAAAACAGAAATCAAAAACTGCTGGATCCCAACTTCTCAAATGGGAAGATGAGTTGTTTTTTCTCACTTTTTAATCATTTTAATTGGAATATCTTTGGGTTTCAGCCGAATCAAGACAAAGACTTTGAGGGGTTAAGATGAAAACATCATGATAAACGTCTTGATACAATAATGAAAGGTGAATTGTATGTGTGGGGAGTTTTATTTTGTTCTATGAATAACTAAGGTAATGATGCAAACCAATAAACAACGACAATGCACAGGTCATTTAAGTGATGTCCCCACAGTTGTGATCTTGAAATAAAATCTAGAGTCGTCTTTGTCAGAGACCGTGACTTTTAGAACGTGGTCTTGAGACCCTTCGAGACAAAGCCCGACTCCAGTAGACAACACTCACACCTTTGAGCCTTTGGATTAGTTTTTATAAACTACAGTTGTTTCAAAACAGTTTTTTAGCAACGGAACCAGGTAGATTTCCACCTTTTGGTCTTCAGTTTCTAGTTTAGCAAAGCGTTTAGAGACTTGTGAGTCCATGTTGGACACTAGAATAATACTGAAAATATCGACACAACAAACGATATCAGTGCAGACGTGGAGAATTACGTGGTGGTAACATTTTCCCATGGGGCTTAGCATCAATTACTGGTCTGGCAAGGGGGGGATTTTAAAAAGGGAAAGACAGATTGTTGACGCAAAGGTGTTTGGTTTAAATTTAGCTTTGGAGCTGTTGGCAGTTTTTCTCGTATTCTTGAACTTAACACTCCTTTTGACGAGGCCCGATAAGAACAGCTAATATAGCACATTCCTTTTCCCCCCCAAATCTACATACCAATCTGTCTTTAAACAAAGTCCGACTTACTTATTAATCATCGACCCAGCTTCTAGGAGCAACATAAGCCATTAGACACACAAACACCCAGGTATTTCGTCTCCGTCTTTGGGGGGTTTTTCTGCAATTACACTTCCTCAAAAAAGGACATTTGCAAACACACAGTGAGGAATGAGTAGCCTCTTAGACCAGATAAGTTTGATAAGTTTGTTGCCGAGTTTTACACACACACACACACACACACACACACACACACACACACACACACACACACACACACACACACACACACACACAGCAGGTCCAGGCCTGTCGGGGTCGAGCAGCATATTAAAGTATTGGGTTGCAGCTACTGCTAATCTGCAGAAGAAACGCTCCTTCATGTGCATACTTGTCCCTCAATCCTCTCTTTCAGTCCTCCTGTTCTTTTTTTTTTCTCTCCATACTTGTCTACTCTGACTCTCCTCTCTGTTTCCCCAATTTCTTTTTTTTTTTATCCTCATTCCTCCTCTTCTTCTCTCGTTTCCCCATAATTGTCCGTCATCTTTCGCTCTCTGGTTTTTCTCTGTTGTAGTTTTTTTTTTCCCACCAAACTTTTGATTTTTGGTGCTGCAGTCTCACGTATTCTGTCATCAGTGAAATATTTAAAAGTTTGGACACAAAGGCATAATAGTGATAATTTATTTTGATCCATCCATCTGGTTTATTTTGGTTTTATTTAATTTATATAGTACTCAAAAAGATGGACATATAAGCTTACACATATATACAAAAATGTGCAGAGATGTGCAGATAATTAACGCAGCATTAAAATAGAAAGAAGTTTAAACAAAATTAAAAGCCAGAGTATTATTATCATATTTTTGTCTCTCTTTGTCGACGATATATGTGTTTGTACTGGGACAATATTCCAAGAAAATCTTTGTTGTTTTGTTGTTAAAAATAATGAAGAAAGTTGGATAAAAAGCCAGAGAATTGACGTGTCTCAGCTCGTCTTAACTCGTATACACTGAGGTTATCCCAGCCTTTACTGCTTACAACTTTTTTATAAATTAGTCTCTTTAAAGTCTCCCAACTTGGGAGTTTCTGGAAAGCAGCTTTTAAGCTAAAAACACCTGCTGTGACATCTGTACTGTGGAGCGGAGGCATGTAGAAGAAGCTAAGACATGCCAAAAAGGATTTACTCACACCATCTTCTTGTAGAGCAACCTCTCATTTGCCCCCACTGTGCTCTTATTTATGCTTTGTTTTTTTTTAAACTCTTGGCTGCAGACAGTGTGAGGAAATGTGACTATTTCTGTCTGTCTGTCTGTTGTTCTAAACAGGGTGAAAGAGGAGAGTTCAGGGTTTGTTTGTTATTGGTGTTTCTGCAGCTGGAGAGGTTTTGAGAGACTTGTGGCGTTACAGACTTGTCTTAAGCCTTTATGAACACACACACACACACACACACACACACACACACACACACACACACACACACACACACACACACACTGACAGTAGACTGATGTCGGTCTAGCCTGCACACACACATGAGGTCACGCTGGCAGTGAACTTGAACTCTGAGGTTTGTCACATCAGAGGCTGCAGGATGAGAAGCGGGAAATAAAAGCATCCGACTTAACGAGGGCAGACGAGTCGGCTTTTCAGAGTAAAACCACCGCGTGACAGACGCTAAAACGCTCGTTAAGAGCAAAGCTCAAAAACACATAAATATGACTTACTTCCTGTTGGCAGAGGGCACTTTGGGATTAACCCTCCAGCGAGGTCAGTCAGACAGTGTTTATTGTTTTTTAAAGGAAAGGTGATCAAAAAGCATTTCAGTGAAGTCCTGGTTTTTGTTAGATGGTTGGAGAGTTGAAACCCAATCTCATTACCAATTCGTCAAATCCACTTCAGCGTCTGTAACGCTGTGCTCACACCGAGCCGTGTTCACATGTGGGCTGGTTAAATACAGCTGTAAGAACCCCTAATAAACATTTAGCTGTAATTCAGTTGGAATAAATGAATAAAGAGGATGCCGAAATAACTACATAAAAATGCAGATTTGTTTAAAGTCTGAATTCGTCTTTTGTTAGGCGTTTTGCCACAAGAAGACAACAAAACTTTTGAAATGCTTGTTTTCTGAACGGAGTTTGGATCGATCAGTGCTAAACTATGCTATCATTGTACCTGCTCCATCAACATTATGGTCTGTTTGACTCTAAATGGAGCATCACTTACTAAATGAACATCATGCTGTATTGAAGAAGACTTGAAACTAGAGATTGAGACCATAAACTCATGTTTACAATGTTTACTGAGGGAATAAATCAAGAGAGAAGTAGAGTCATTTTCTCATAGACTTCCATACAACCAGAGGAGTCGCCCCCTGGTGGACAGGAGAGAGAATGCAGCTTTAAGACACTTTAGGCTTATTTTTTCCGGACCGGAGGTTGCTGCCTGATTTATACCCCTACTTTTGACCGTTCTCTGTTGAAATATAAGATATCGTAGTTTTGATAAGAGAGATAAGAGAGATAAAATAAGATAATCCTTTATTAGTCCCGCAGCAGGGAAATTTGCAGGCTTACAGCAGCGTAGAGTAAAGTGCACACAAGAGATATAGTAGAAGAAACACAAGATAAAAATAAAAAACGAAAAAAAACAAAAAACAAGTGTTATAAATAAGCAATAAAAACAGTAGAAAAACAACAATAACTGAAATATACCGTAATATTTACAGACAGAAAAAACTATTTTAACTATTATTGCATAGGTTGGGTGGCCACAAACAATGTCAGAACGGCAGGAAATGCAGAATCTCAATGCTGATGGGTTTTCGCGACACAGCGTCAAACAAATTTCTTGCTCAAGGTATAATATAAGCAGCTGACTTTTCTGCAGGTTCATGCTTGCGTCCAAGGCGAGAAAAATGATGCAACCGATGTCATCAATGAGGACAAGGCATCCATCAAACTGAAGTCAGGACTGGAGGGCATGTCACACGCTTTGTGATATGAAAAACCCTAAGAAAACACACATTTCATGGGCAAGTAAAGCTGCAGTTGAGCGCCTAAGTAATGCAATCAGAGGTCATCTTTGTACCCTGAAGGCATGCATAACAAGCGGTCCTGTTGTGACCTTTTCAACCCTTCTGTCTCTGGTCTCTATTTAAATAGAAGCGCTGGTATAAGAGACATCCCTTGAACAAAAAAGCGTGTACTAGAAGTTCCCTTATAGCACGTATTTCCTGTCAGAGCTGCTCCTTAGGTAACTGTTGGAGTGAGATATCTGGCTCACTTGACAGAATATATGCCCAGGGAGCCATCTGGGTCGTCCCAGAAGCCACGGCAGAATCTAAAGAAGACAGATTTACTACAACTCCCACTCCTTTGTTGCAGCCGAATACCGCTCACGGCAGCCAAGAGAAATACTAATGACGTGGCTTCACAAAAATATATATATATATACAATTCGACAAAACATGGCGCTGGAATCCACTTGATTGAGGGATAGAGAAATAATCAAAAAGGTCAACTTACTATAGATGATAGTATTGACGCCATTGTTGGGTTTTTATGAATCAGTGAAAAGATAGAACGCTTCCTGTTCTTTAGTTTCATGCTGTTTCTGTAAGCTTTCTTTCTTCCAAATGTATTTTACATTACTCAATAATAAACCGAATTAATCATTGTGATAGAATGCCTATTTAGTATCTCTCAGAGCTTGTAAAACATTTGACATCATCTTTGGTGTGTAACTGTAGTGTCTGTTGGCTTTGTATTATTCTAAGCAGACTGCAGATGTGTGCAGAATTATTGCTAAATCAAAATATCCCCCTTAGGGACAATAAAGCATATCTGATATTATCTTTTCTCATCTATTGCTACTGTTAAATACAGAGGACAATAAGAAGTGTAGGTGTATGAAGATCCTTTCTCATGACCAACCAAATTATTTTATTAGATGGTTACCTTGTCATATCAATGAATAGTGTGGGAAGGAATTTGATTAAGACAAACATGAGAAAACATTATGTCCAGCAACACGTGTCAAATTACGCTTGTTACATGCATAGTCTTTTCAAAATAAACTTCCCTCTTCACAAGAAACAACTTATTTAGAATAGAAAGGTTGTTTTGTTTGACCCATCCATTTCCACTCCTACCGGCATTGTGTTGGGTTTTGCGGTCCTCATTAATGGATGAAAATACAAAATGATTTTGTGGAATATTTACGAATTACAATGCATACATGTTTGTAGGTATAACTACGGACAGCATGATAATAGCCTTCGTTATAGTGAAGACAACGAAACAACTATGAAACAAAAGAATGGATTTAAGATCAACAACCTTTCTGATAAGTCTTTTTTCTATTTTCTTTACAAATAAATGTTACTTTAGATTACTTTTTATGTAAATATATAAGGTTTTGTTTTTTTGGGGATCTATGTGGTACAAATAACCGCTTTCTGATAGCGGCCATCAGGTGTTTCAGTGTTAATTTCGATAGCGAAAACTATAACTTAATATGTTGAGTCATGGTTTCCTTACACTTACTGACTTTATCAACATGCAATATAGTTGACAAAAACAGACGAGACATGTAGTTAAAAAAAAAAAAATCCCCAAAATCTCTATACACATTGGCAAAAAAAAGGGAATGTAATTTTATAGAGCAGCAGTTTAGTTTTTCCCTGTGTTACACGCAACATCAGAACCATAGCGGTCCAGTGAGGAGGACTCTGAGTAACTTATTACTTAATTTAACAATGACAAAAACAGCGTTTGTAAGAAAGAAACAAGGTTATATTTTGGCTAGAGACTGACTGGAATGTTCACTATAATCTGATGTCCACAATGTTTTTATTGAATAAAAATACACTCAAACATTTATGGTTTTCTTTGAGTAATTCAACTAAATCTTGACAAAAAAAACCAACGTGATGTCGATTAAATGTGCTAAAAACTAGCGAGGACATTTCAAGCAGGCATTACAACTAAATTAAGAGAAAAAATCTGCCAAAATAGTTTCATTCAGAGCATGCTGTTGTCATTAACCGTCTGCACCAACAAGCTGAAGCCTTTATTATCTGGGATTATCTCATGATGGCAGTAATTGACCTTTAAATTAAAGGGCAGAATAATGACTTCAAGATGGAATCATCCGAACAACACAAGAAGTTAAAAGCTGGTACCTTTGATTTTAAATGTATCTCACTAAAAAACACCTGCAGAGCCAAGAATGTCCCGTTTCTAACCGGTAACACCGGATGGGAGTGCTGCTGCTGGGATACTACAGGCTTGTTTTTAGGTATATTGTGTTTATGGTGTTTTGAGTATTAGGACCTGTTTTCGCTCCCTTTTATAAGATGCCGTTTGCAGCCATTTGTTCTACATCAGCGGGGAAAAAACAGCAACTATTCATCACGATTTGAAATGAAGACTTAATTAGACACAGCGAGAGTTTTATCTGAACTTCATTGCGCCATATTGAGTTGTTTTTTTTCTTACACGTCTCCTCCGGGAAGTAATTTTCTCAAATTGTCACATTCATTTTCCTAAGTTTAGCATCTTTGCGATTCATTTCAAGCTGTTTTCTTTTACGCCTTTTAACTGTGAGTGCGTTAATATCTAACAACTTAGGATTTGTTCTAAATACAAAACAGATGCATGCACACACACACACACACACACAAAAAAAGGCGAGTAAGAAAAACACAGTAAAACGGACGATAACTCTGCATGATTGCAGCGTTCACCTCTAAATGTACAGCTGGTCAGAGGTCTCTCAGGACGCCATAGAAAGCTTCCACTGCTGTGCGTGGAACATAAATAAGCTTCAGCTGATTTCACTCTTTAGTCATCCGCTAGTTTCACATGTGAACGTTTAAGCTTTTAAAAAAGACAGCAGACGTGAAATTCGTATTGAGAACATGTCGCAGTGGGTATTGTACTTTTTTTCTTGTTCAACCACAGCCACATGCTGGGTGCAGAAATATGTTGGCAATTTCCCCCCTCTTTCTTTAAGTGTGTGCGGGTCATTTTATGCTTTCGGGACTTTAAGGAACGTAAGGGGCAACGACACGTCTATGGAGACGGAGCTAGCACTGGGTTCCCCTTAGAGTATGTAGTATATATATATATATACACCCAACCCCCACAGCGATCACGTCCAATTTGCCCGAGCAGCGTTGAGCGTTCGCCGCGGGAGAAAAAACGAGCTCGCTGCCAAGCACAACATTACGTTTAGAGCTGGATGACCGTTTAAAACACCGGTGGCATTAATCATATTCAAGGTTTTTGTGTTTTTTTCAGCACATTAATCAGGGAGATTTATACCACCAAGGGGGAGAGTACAGGCAACATGACTGGTAACAGGTGATTAAACATGTGACCTTTATGCTTGGAAGGTGATTGGACGTATGCAAGGGTAGAAAAAGGTAGAACTTAAAATGGAAAGGATGAAAAAATAGAGACAGGAAGTTAAAAAAGAAGAAAGTTCTTATGAGTGAAAATACGTTAAAAAGGAGACGACTGAGGTTTGATTTACAAAGTGAGAAAGACTAAAACAAGGTCAACAGTCAGCACAGAAAGCTCTTACGTGTGTGTGTGTGTGTGTGTGTGTGTGTGTGTGTGTGTGTGTGTGTGTGTGTGTGTGTGTGTGTGTGTGTGTGTGTGTGAGAGAGAGAAGAGTTATAGAGTGTGTGTGAGTATATGCATCTGTACGTATAGGTGTGTGTGTGTCCGTCAGCGTTTCCGTGGCTGCATCTGGTGGAGATGAAACAGAGCTGAGATGATGATGTATGGCTAAAGTAAAGCAGAGAGGAGGCGTGTGCCGCCGGCAAAGAAAAAGAGAGGGCGAGTTTTTTTGGGTGTGGTTAATTAATGCGCTGATGAAAGGAGGAGGAGGAGGAAGATGTGTCTTCTAACTTTATACTAGACTTAATCACAACCTTGTAGCAAAAAAAACAACAACACAGGGGTCTTTAAAATCCTACCATAGACACTTAAGAGTGATGGTAACAGATGCTTTTATCCCACAATGCAATGCGTTACAGAGAGGGAGGAGCTTCTAATAGCTGCAGGAACGTGTAAATTGTAAAAGCATAAAGACACATTGAGAAACTTTACATAATATCAAGGTTTTTCCTTTGTTGTACATTTTGTCTATAACCAATAACAAAGAAATTAGATTTATTTCGTTTGCAACTTAACATTTTTAAACGTCTTATTTTATGTTTTATTTTATTTTTTTAATATCATGATAAAGTACTAAACCATTTTTATAACTTCATGGTCAAATTGATGTAGCGTCAATACATTACCTTAAAAGCTTGTGGAGCAAAACTTCAATTATTTATGCTTTAACACTGAAAATCTGATTCTTAAAATACTTCATTTAATGTTCACTTAATATAAGTTTATATATATATGATCTCTATTGCATGTTTGTCTGTCCTGTTGTGGGTTTTTTACCAATAAAGGGGAGTTTTTTCTGATCTGACTCAAAAGGTCTAAGGTTGTCCACAGAGGGTGTCGTGATTTAAAGTTAACACAAGGAACTTCCATTTGTTGTTGATTTTTTGGTCGTGTGGTGGTGTTTCTCCCTCGAATTTTACTGCAGCTGACAGTCTGACCCTCCTCCTTCCCATTAAGAATAACTATATAGAAACAGACAATCTTCTCTCTTATAGTCTTGTTCACTTATAGAAGATCAGGACTAAACTAAGACTGATTCATTACCAGTTAAAAGTTCCTTAAAGTAACTGCAAATCTGCACAACGACATTCACAGTCAGTGTTTACACAGCAAAGAAACAATCTCAGGTTAATTATTAACTTTTAAGTCAAATAAAGCCTCATTCAAATGTACAAACAAATCTCATGACTCCCATTTATATGTTCCTGAAGGGTAAACATTACACTGCTGTTACTGCTGGTGACGTTTGCTTTGTCTCTCACATTGTTATTGACCTGCATGCTTTTCTTTTCTCAGGTGACGGAGAACATCATCTCCAAACAAACCTTCATAGGTGAGCAAATGTTTATTTCTCTCACAACACAAACAACGATGCAACGAACGCCATTTTTTTATTCTAATACTTCCCTCCCTCCATCAGAAGCCAGGACCATGCCTCGCTCCTTCAACAACTCGGTGACATCGGTGGCCCAGAGGCCGTCGGCCCACCTGACCCTCAGAGACACCAGCTCTCAAGGTGAGGGGGACATTTCTTTTTTCAGTTCAAGAGTTGAAGGAAGAGTGAAAAGGAAATACCACTGATGTTATTTGGGGGTTTTATTGCCCCTGTGTGTTATTATGATGTCAAGGTTAGAGGTTTACGAGGTTTACGGCTGCTGGGAAAAGCACTGTGTGTACTGAGCAATAAAAACCATAAACCTAAATAACAAGAACAAAGAGCGATTTATTTCTGATTTAAATTGCTTCAGACATCTTGAAGGAGAAACGTTACGGCGTGCTGGTTTGTGAGAGCGAGAATATGTGAAAATTAGTAGAAAATAACAAAAAGAAGAAGAACAATCATTAATAAATAGTAAATTGAGAGTTAATTAACTTTAAGTTCATAATTATTTATTATATTTTACTATAAACAAACAACGATATATATATTTTATAAAGATGCAAAAGATGATTATAATACTTTGTTTAAATGGTTAAAACACTTTGCAAAGCATCTATAAACATTATTTAAATAGTTATTACTTTGTTAATATTTGGATTCTGGTGCATCTATCTATTATTATTTTATTTATTGTTTTACAAACAGTTTCATTTATTTTATTTATTGTTTTACAAACAGTTTTATTTATTTTATTTATTGTTTTACAAACAGTTTCCTAACAATGCACAAATACTTAATACAATATATAAAATGTTTTAATGTGAGCAAAAACAAACTGTTATAAATAGTTTACTGAAGTAATCAAAATGTAATTATTATCGTCCTTTATCAGCTATGATTCAATTTTTCCTTTATAGACAAATTATTTCATACTACACAAACTACTTATAAGAATTAAAGCATTAGTCATAATTAGTAAGCATGCTTAATTATCATTTTTTTGTTTGTTATCAGTAGAATGATTTATTAACTAAAGTTTTAATTTATTAAAGACGGCAATTATAAAGTGTTATGTACTTTATAAGAAAAGGAAAAATCGGAATGAAAGAGGATAATAGGAGCAGCTGTTACTAATAATAACTCACAAAATATTATTAAAATTGCAGGATAAATTAATGAATTATATCCTTAAATCTTCCTTTAAGAAACAGGCTGCTAAAACATACCTTAAATAAATTGTATAAATCTGTAAATCATTAAAATAAAAGCAGCACCAGAGGATTTGAACCTGGTGTATTAAGGATCACATTCAGTTGTTTCAAATATGAAATATGAAATGTTTCAGTTTAAACGATTCAGATTCCTTGTTTTTGACAAATTCCTCTTCCAATAAATGTCACTTCCTGCTTGCCAGAGACGTTTGTTTTGCAGAATAATAAAAAAATAAATAAAAAAAAGCTTTCATGAACTCGCTTTGAGCCGATTCGGTGAAGTGTATCGGTGTAAAATCAGATATTTATTAGAACGCCGTCACACAAGAATAATGGAGCGTATGCATGTTGTAAAAGGCGGAATTCTACAAAGTTGGAATGTGGTGTGTGTGTGTGTGTGTGTGTGTGTGTGTGTGTGTGTGTGTGTGTGTGTGTGTGTGTGTGTGTGTGTGTGTGTGTGTGTGTGTGTGTGTGTGTGTGTGTGTGCTGTCCAGACGTTTGTATCGCTGCATCAGAGACTGGCGTGCAAACTGAAGGGTGTCGGCAATCTGGCAGAGGCCGACTGATGTTATTTCCATCAGGTTGACAAAGGGCAGGGATGGTGTCACTGTGTGTGTGTGTGTGTGTGTGTGTGTGTGTGTGTGTGTGTGTGTGTGTGTGTGTGTGTGTGTGTGTGTGTGTGTGTGTGTGTGTGATAGGGAAGAAGGAAGAGAGGCTGAGCTTAAGGCATAGGGGACAGGAAGTGATGCAAACATGCACAGGAAGAGATGCTTGGTTACTATGGAAACTAAATATATACATTTCTTTTTTTCTGGCCTGCAGGGTTCCCTCCGTACCCGATCCCCATGGCGGGTCTCCACCAGTCCTGTCGCCACGTGGTCCGCACGTGGGCCAACCAGAGCTTCGGAGCTCACCTGCACAACATGACGCTGTCCAATGGGAAGCTGCGGGTGCCTCAGGACGGGCGGTACTACCTGTACTCACAGGTGAGCGTACTGTGTTATTTAATTCAGTGTTTTTTATTATTTTCTTTTATGGATATTTTGTGCAAACTTGTTTCTCTTTCCAGATGGAGATTTTGACAATAAAACAAACAGAAAATCATGTTTTTTTTTATATAAGCTTTTTGTGGTGCATCTAAGGGAAAAAATGAGCCGACAACTCTTCGATTAATGCCAACTACAAACGATATCTAGAAGACCAATACTGCTTGAATATATTTGAAATGTATTCATGTTTTCCCAACAACAACAGTTCTTATCCACAAAATAGCAGCAAATTATGATTATTTTTAGTTTTAATCATCTCAATAAATCAACTTTTAGTCTATAAACGAACAGAAAATAGGCACAAATGCCCAAAGAAAGTTTTTAGAGCTCAATTTGTAACTTGTAAAATGTATAAACTCACAGAAATTCAGTTTGTAATATTTTTTTTCTCAAAGCTAAAAAATCCTCACATAGTTTTAGATTAATATCTGTTTTAAAATAATCAAATAATCGTGCTTTTTTCAGATGCATGCCTTTACAACAGGAGTGGAACGATCCTAATAATTAGCTTCATCCTCTCTGCCTCCAGGTGTATTTTCGTTATCCGTCCCCAGCAGCCAGTGAAGGAGACGAGCGCAGCGTCAGCCACCAGCTGGTTCAGTGCGTCTACAAGAAAACCTCCTACCCGAGCCCCATACAGGTACGTGAGCCCCTTATCCCCCCCCACCTCCACAATCATACTGTCAGGTCGAGTGATTTAAAACATCCGTCTTACCTTTTTACCCTTTGTGTCCAGCTCCTTTTACAAACAGTTTTATTTATTTTATTTATTGTTTTACAAACAGTTTCATTTATTTTATTTATTGTTTTACAAACAGTTTTATTTATTTTATTTATTGTTTTACAAACAGTTTTATTTATTTTACTTATTGTTTTACAAACAGTTTCATTTATTTTTTATTGTTTTTTTATTTATTGTTTTACAAACAGTTTCCTAACAATGCACAAATACTTAATACAATATATAAAATGTTTTAATGTGAGCAAAAACAAACTGTTATAAATAGTTTACTGAAGTAATCAAAACGTAATTATTATCGTCCTTTATCAGCTATGATTCAATTTATCCTTTACAGACAAATTATTTCATACTACACAAACTACTTATAAGAATTAAAGCATTAGTCCTAATTAGTAAGCATGATTAATAAAATGTCATTGTTTGTTATCAGTAGAATGACTATTAACTAAAGTTTTCATTTATTAAAGATGGCAATTATAAAGTGTTATGTACTTTATAAGAAAAGAAAAAATGGGAATGAAAGAGGATAATAGGAGCAGCTGTTACTAATAATAACTCACAAAATATTATTAAAATTGCAGGATAAATGAATGAATTATTACCTTACCTTTTAACCCCTTTGTGTCCAGCTCCTGAAGGGTGTGGGTACAAAGTGCTGGGCTCCGGACGCAGAGTACGCCCTCCACTCCGTCTACCAGGGGGGGCTGTTCGAGCTGAGGGCCGGCGACGAGCTCTTCGTCTCCGTCTCGTCCCCGACCATGGTCAACGCCGACGACTCCTCCAGCTACTTCGGCGCCTTCCGCCTGGACCTCTGAGAGGACAAGGATGGGAGAAAAAGTTAAAATAAAGAGAGGAGCAGATGGATAATTGGGACAAATGAGTTAAGGGGCCTTTTGAATATCTGTTGATTGGGGGAAAAGTGTCATTTTTAGGCAGAGATGTGGGATCTTTGTTCATCAAAGTTTGCTTGGACGGATGCAATGAAGGATGGAAGGATTTTTTTTATTTTTTTTTGGAGGCTTTGCTTGAGTTAAAGGGGGAAAGAAAAAGTGGATTTGACTTCCTTTAATCTCCGCTGAGGGCAAAACCAAACCGTCGAGAGAGCAAGATATTCAATATGTGCAATCACGTAAAAAAATAATGGTGAGAATATCGATTTTTCTGATACGTCTTTGGGGAAGGAAAATTGCCTTTTTTGGACCGCAGTTTTAAAAAACGCTAGAAATCTGAGATGAGAATCGCCCCAAAAACATTAGAGCCCACCTGTTGTCTTTTCCCCAAAATAACACGTGAGTCTCACTCTCTCGCACGTCAGCGGCCCTTTTTTATTTTTTTTATGGGAAGCAGTCGAGGAGCCACTCGGATCTGGATTCAAGACCGAAGAATGTACACATATTAAGAAAAGAAATCCTCTGCATCGAAAATGTGAGGACGGACGTTGGAATAGTAGTAGAAGAAAAAATCAAATGATCAAACCAAAGCAACAAAAACATGTGGAATAAACTTTTTCTTTTTTAAAAGCGTGCCATGAGAGTGCTGTACATATGAATGGCTGAGACGTTGACATTGAACTGTGGTGATTTTGAAAGTAATTCATGTGTGTTTTTTACATTGACTGGACTTAAAACCACTTGGATTTCGCTGAGGACTTAAATCAACACTAGATCTGTGGATTCTATGCAAAGACTTAAGACGAGGATGCGGTTTGCTTCGTCTGGATACAGAAATGAGACTGTGAGAAGCAACACAGAGTGCCTTTTTTTTTTTTTTTTTTTTTTTAAACGAAGGAGTCTGCAAGGAAAAGGAGGAATGAAAACCAGGAGGTGGAAGAGGCCGAGGTCTTTTAAGTATGAAGAAGAAAATAAAAGAAAAAAAGTGTGGTATGCAGCCCGACCGGTCTGTGTTGTTGATCCCTCTTCTGTCTCCTTCACTTCCCCTTTCTAATCTCTCTTTTTACTTTTCTTGTAAAGAATGTTAAATATCTCGTCTTTCTGGTTGGACTGTTGTTTTGAAGGATCAGTTGAGCAACCGGACAGAAACAAAACACAACAAAAGCGCGGGAACAAGACGGAGGGGTGGTTTGGATGGTTTTCAGATCAAAAGAGGTTAAATATAATAAAATCCATGTTTGAACTTGTTGGTAGGAGCTGCTTCACATTAAAATACACTCACTAGATGCCTTCAACAACAGTCACTTTTGCAAATTTCAACAGAGACATCCTCAGTCCTTCAAACCACTGATGCATTAAAGTTGCCACTAAACAATTCAAATATCACACTGGATAATTGACTGCACACAAAACACACACATTAACATCTAGAAACAAAAAGAGAGACTTGAAATGTGAGCAGAGTTACATTGGGTTAGCAGATAAAACATTAACACTAAAGAAAATGTGAACGAGGACAGGGAAGAGTTAGCTTAGCTTAGCACAAAGACTGGAAGCAGAGGGAAACGGCTAGCCTGCAGGAGGATTTTGTCACTCTCCAGCCATGCTCGCTGTGCTAAGCTAAGCTATAGCTGTCTCCTGGCATCAATCTGGTATCAAAGCTATCCTCTAATTCTGGATCTTACCAGATAGAAATGTCGTAGCTATCAAGAAAACAAAAGTCATTTGGTGACACAGCAGCAGAACTGGAAACACATTCACAAAAACACATGCAAACATTTTGCACCACTCCGACACTGAAACACACACACACACACACACACACGTATATATAAAGTCACTCAAACCAGTTCAGCAAGCGAACCCTGAAAAAAGAAAAAGGTGAATTTTGGGGAAAAACATGAAGCAGATTTACTAACAAGACACAGACGAACATAAAGAAAGATTTGGATGAAGCTATAGAAGATATTCACAGACATGAAACATGCACCGACTAGCACGCTCTTTTATTAAAATGTTTATATCTGGCAAAGACACAAACACACACACACACACACACACACACACACACACACCTCGCACCACACCATCCAGCGTCACGTTGTAAAGATACAAAACACTTTATCTGCACTGCCAAGCCGCCATGTGCCATCTGGTAGTTGTCAGCTATCAGTTGGAGGCATGCAGTGTGTGTTCGCTCATGTTTGTTCAAAGGGCTAAAACAATTCATAAAACTAACACACACACACACACACACACACACACACACACACACACACACACACACAGATTGTGTAGCATCTGTTTGTTTTCCCTGAGAGAGAAAGGAGTTCACACATACCTGTGAATATACTCTATGCGAGGTTACTTTATACTCTGGGTTTGTTTCAAAGCTACGAAAACACACAACAACACACGCCGTTTATTTTTCCTGTGCAAAGTTGGAGGCAAATTTAATTTAGTTTGATTGCTGTTTTTAGCTGCTATTTGATTGTCTGCCGGGTGGCACGCACCTGCTCACGTTTCGCTTTCTCTAAGCTCGCTGGCGCTCCATCACGTCTGCCGTTACCTGGGCCCCGAGTCCGTTTATTAGAGTGAACTTCAACAATCATCTTTTCTTCCTTGCACTCCGACCAGCACCAACAGATCACTAAAAACAAGGTCGAGCGATTGGCGATAATGCAGCGTACGCTAACACACAAAGCCCCCTTTGGCCAGCTGGGAAAACTTTTGCATTGAATGTGTCTGTTTGTACTGGAGGGTTTTGTAGCTGTGAACATGTGTAGCACATTGTTGCTGAGACAATAAACAAATATTTGAACTTTCCTTGTGTATGTTGACATTTACAGAGTGGAAAGCAACCGCTTGCCAGTGGGCATGGTTTTGGACATTTGAATGTTTAAGAAACTGCCTTAAAAATGGTTGAAAAGTAAAAGTTTTTCTTGAAAATCAAAGTCATAAAGATCTATTGTTTTTGCATTTTAATGATTAGATTTCAACATGTAGAAACAACCTTTACACAGTCGTGAAGTCATTTAAATGCTTTATAAACAATGGTAATGTGTAATCTAGATCACCCTCCAATGGATCACAGGATGAATCTGAGCAATGGCAAAATAAATTTGAAAGAAAAGAAGAAAAAGGCAAACGCTTTTGTATCTGTTTTGGGAATTTGTTCTTGAATCTTTGCTCTGTTTTTGTTCGATAGTTACTTCGCTTTAAAGGAGAAGTGTTTAGGATTTAGTGGCATCTAGTGGTGAGGTTGCAGATTGCAATCCTCCCTTTCCAAGCGTGTCGGAGAACTACTGTGGCATTCAGGTAACAGAAAAAAGAGGCGGCATCTTCCAATTCTAACGCGTGTGTCCAATGCAGAAGTGTGTTAAAACCTGCATTCTCTCTCCTGTCCACCAGGGGGCGACTCCTCTGGTTGTATAGAAGTCTATGAGAAAATGACTCTACTTCTCTCTTGATTTATTCCCTCAGTAAACATTGTAAACATGAGTTTATGGTCTCAATCTCTAGTTTCAAGTCTTCTTCAATACAGCATGATGTTCATTTAGTAAATGATGCTCCATTTAGAGTCAAACAGACCATAAAGCAGGGGATGCTTTAGGGCGGGGCTTACTGTCCAAACATTTAATCATATTTTTTCACTTTACTGTAAAGAAAACAATTACCACTGAGAGTAATTTATGATCACATTGCAATACATTATAAAAGTGATTATAATTCACCAAAAATGTATAATCATATGGGAATTATGATACACTGATCCCAAACAATTGTCAGTTAGTGAGCAGGAAGTACAAAGTATTACAATACTTTACCTTATAAGTCATTTTAAAATGCTTTATAATGTGTTATGATTATTGTTATTAAGTATTGTTTGGATGTCTAAATGCTTAGAACCGATTAAACTGAGCTAAAAGCAGATTATAACACATTATAAGTATGTCTATAATGAACTCCAGACATGGGCCTTAGTGTTATTTTAATCTTGACTTCTAGGTCAATGCTCACCAGGATGAACTCACTCCACGGTTTCTAGTCTGCCGCCGACTCCTGAATAATCGGCGTGAATAATCGGCAGCCATTCAGTTGGAATTCCCTCCAAAGATGACTTTGTTCAAGCTTCTTCTGCAGAGAACACAACCCACGACTCCCACTGCTTAGTTAATTAAGTCTTTCTGAGCAGAAATGTTTTTCATTTGCAGCGCCCCGCAGAGCGAGCTTCCTCATCTCAGTCACAAATACTTCACTTTGAGTTTAGATGATGAAGAACACCAATTACTCACGCTGCGTCGGTACCACGCTCTGTTTATGCTTAAACACATAAAGTGTGTGGCCGTGTCATCCCAAATCAGCACAATAATTGGAGATGTGGAAACTAAAAAGCTGCAAAGACAGAAGTCTATCATTTAGATGAAACAGTCGGTTAAAGTAAGAAAGACTTAGACAGTTTTTATTGTTTCGGCTCCGACTTTTAGTTCGGAGGGTGTTTGACGTTGTTCACATCCATATCGGGTGATGGGTGTCGGAATTTATGACCAAGCTGGAACGATCTTTTCCGGCCATCTCACTGATTATATATAGGAAGTGGACGTAGTCATCGTGACGTCACCCATTGGTTTGTGGACAGATGTTATGAAGTCTCGAGTCGGGTGATTTAGCCGTCCCCATCTTGGATTACGGCCAAATTTAGACACTGCGAACTCTCCATCATGCATCTCTCCATAGGAAAAGGAATAGGATCCGTCAACTTCATATATATTGCACGTGGTACCATAGCAAGAACCTCTGCGGATGGCGTTTGCGCGCTGTTCTTTGCATTATTCTCCAAAACACCAGAGGGCGTACAAAGAAAACGAACTGTGAAAACGAGTGTAACCAAAGAAACACCATAAACCAACCTCCACTATGCTGAGGAGGAAAAAGGACTCATATATTATATTCATGGGCTACTTTATTGCCTTTGTACAAGCTCTGTTTGGAAAGAAGTCAAATATTAATTGCATTTTAAAGAAACGAAGGTTAGGAATATATATATATATATATATATATATATATATATATATATATATATATATATTTATTAGAATTTTAAGACCTGGTTTTATAAGCATTTAAAAAAACAAATTGGCAATCGTTGAATAACCCCTTGACTTGTTAATAATGTCTTTATCAGTGAATATTTGTGATATTTGCGTCATTTTCTGGCGCACGCACCTCTAGCCGGCTTCATTACGGCGAGTATGAACTAAGCTTTAAGTTTATCTTCAACTTTATACTTCAAGAAGATTCGAGTGAAGGCGAAAAGACACTGAAACAAGCAAGAGTCCAGTGCAAACCTGGCAGAGTAAAACAAGACCAGAGACTCAAGTTTTGTTAACAGACCAAAACCATTCTGACTGCACTGAAGTCTCCAATTCCCATGAAAACCCACGAAGAAAAATTAAAAAAACCAACACCAACATTTCCCAGCCAAACCCAGGACCTTTTCCTCTGCTAACCACATATCCAGCACCAAAGAAAACTCAGGTCGCCATGGTGATCATATCAAATCCGGGAGAAAATGCAGCCTCAAACTTCCATTTCCAAGTAAAAACAACTTATTAGCCAATTAAAATCCGATCAGCTGGAAAAACTGCCACTGTCATTTTATATTTATATTTGAGTTAGCGAGAATGTGTATGTGTGTGTTTGTGTGTGTGTGCTGACATTTGAAACTAACACTTAGTTAGCGGTCCGCTGTGAATCCAACACGAGACCGCAGCACGATACTGTTTAACTTGGCAGTTCTGTTTGCATTATTGAAGAACTCCCCATGTTCCATATTTACGTAAAATACTCTCTGCGGGTCATTAATTAGGTTTTGTGTTTGGCTCTGCACAAAAGTGGTTTTCCATTTCTAAAGTTTTGCAGCGTTGGAGACCGCCAGGCCGCCGGTCGCACGCATCGTCCATCATTTGTTCTCCATCAGACGTGGGGAAAGATGCTGAGCGGTTACTGTGAATCATAGAGTGTAAATCAACACTGAGACCGGCTTCCAGCTCTGTGCTGCTTTGGACCTCCCGACTGAGACCCATGCTGTGTTCATATTTGTGAAAGTGTTGCGGTTTGCTGAACATGATCACACATTTCCAAAGGAAATCCATCACAGGCTCTGTTTGAGGTGCGCAGAGTTTCGGTCGTCCAAAAGCAACAGCTTCTTTTGGTTGGAGAGTGAAAAGCACCACGAACAAACCACTGGAGATACCAAGTGTTAAAGTTACATTTACTGTTTCTAACCTTAATAAATTGTGCGTATCTTTGAGGAATGGTGACAGAAATTGTATCCAACCTCATAAAACATGGAAAATGTTTGAAATTTGCATCTATGTTTTCTAGCTATTATCCCTCTACTGTCTTGCTTCCTTTGATGCACTGCTGCATTTCTTGCCATGTTAGCGCCAGCAACGATTGGGTTTTGCACTAACGATTGGGTTTTGCGTCGCCTCTGTATGTGGTACTACTCTTAAAAACATTGCTCCCTAGCACTACTAGTGGTCAATAGGTCTATAAAGTACCTATAATCGGATAGTTCAGGTCTTTTAAAGTAAGGTACTCATCCATAATCATTGTTTTACCAACAGTAGAAAGTTTGGAAAAGCAGACACTAGTACCGGAACAGCAATAAAGCAATGTACTGCTGTGGACGGAGAAATGCGTATTTTTCTCAACTAAAACAAAGGCCGACCTAAAAGAAATCACTCCCAGTTAAAGTGTCTGGTACATTTTGAATATTTTCGCCAGTTCAACCTCTTTGTTTCTGGGGTTAAACTGGAGCCGATATAAGCTCTTGCCAAAGATACCACACTAAAAAAAAAAAATATGAGGGTTGCTGGTCTACCATTGACTCCATTGGTTGTTTTTTTGTGTTATTGTGTAACCTTGGTGAATCAGAACTAACCAAAGTCGCACTATAACACAAGTAAACACACTGATGGAGGCAGCGGTAGACTAGCAACCATTGTCTTCTTAGTAAAGTAAAGTAAAATATTGGGGTTTTTTCAACGGAATCTGGTGGTTTTGGCGAGAGGATAGATCTTTACATCTGCGTCAGTTACCAATCGGAAACGTCTGTCTCATGGCGAACAAACCAGCGAAAATATTCAGAATGTAGTGTACACTTAAACTGGTAATGATTTCATTTAACCAATAATCAACAATTATTTGGTTTAAATTAGGTAATGAGCTATCTCCAAACTTTCTCACCAATACCACCTTCATGAATTGATAATTAAAAACCAAAAAAGGTCAGGAAATCAATATATATTCTATTTATTTTCTTATTAAAGTTCCGTCTTGGTCGTCCCACAGCTCCAGGTGCATCTGAACCAATGAGATGATTTCTGCTTCCACACAAGCTGCATGAAACATCTGTGGCTCATAAAATGTACGACTTATAAATAGAGAAAATGGGTAGTGAGTGAGAAATCCTCCCCCAAGTTGTTACTGGTCCACAACACGCTTGGATCGTTGGAAAATATGCTGTGACATCATGCGGTTGGCATTAAGAAGGACTGACAAATCAACTCATCACGGACAGAATGCAATATGTTCTTGTTGCTGTTTTTTGTACAACTGTGACTAAACGCAAAATAACATGGTTGTAGCAGCGTAATTACATTTGGTTAATTTATGAAGTGTGGCCACCAAAGAGGGAAAATGTAATCCAGACCACCAGCCCTCCAGAACTCTCTATTTCAGAGTACATTTGGGGGAAAAAAACACTGTTTATACAACTAAGCTTGTGAGGACAAATCATAAACATTCCCTTGAAGTGGTGAGGACAAGCAGAGATGTCCACACTTTAGAGGAATGTGAGTGGGATCTCATACCATTACAAATCATAACCCACATGGACACAATGAGGAGGAACACATGCAATTTGTACCAGTTTGGTATCATGGGACACGTAGCAGATCGACTTATATTCAAAACCTCAGAGCCTCGCTCAGACGCAAAACGAGTATGTAGTACTACGAAAATCTTAGTACATTTTCTCAACTGTTCCAGGGATTTGAACAAGCAACTTCAAGCTCTCGAATCCGACTAAAAAATTCCCATTTGATTCTTTATCTCACCATAACTACAGTTGCAATATTTTTTCCTACATGTACATTTTCACATCCTTTTGTAGTGGCCAATTGTCCAAAAAATCCTAAAACAAATTGAAATCAAAGGGCCACTGACGCACCATGGGTTTGTGGTTTACGCAGGCAAAGAGGTTAATGTCCAAACAGAATTCCGTGTTGCAAACAAACAAAAGAACAAAGGAAATCCTGTCGCTGACTCTCATGCGCTGGTAAAAAACTATAGGCCCACCCCAGTGCATGCTGGTCCTATACCTGCCTACTCCTATATGTAACCGCAGGTGCCCACAGTGTTACCCAATCAAAACAAATGACCAAACCCAAAACTAAGTATACTAAACAACAACAAAAACATTATTAAACTAAACCAATGACCATCAATAGAAAAGCTATCTTAATAAATCAAATAATTAAACATTACTTATGCATAAAATAACTAAATACTAATATCCTATAAATAGCTCCTACACCTTTGTTTGAGCAACAAAAAACACACACTACTCCTTCAAAACACTTATCTATGAATGTACAGTAGATATTGTTCAATACAAATCTTGTCCTGTTCTTAAAAAAGGTGCTAATTACGATATTTGGAGACGGCGGCTTGCGGCTAACGGTGCTTGCAGCTAACGGTGCTAACAGCGCAAGCTAAGGCAACAGTGCTGACAGAGCTGAGGGTGTTCAGCTGGGTCGGGAACCAGAGGGTGAGTACACTTCCATGACGCTGGGAGGACGTCATCAGTAACCGCGGTAGAAGTGCATAGCAAAGCGGGCGCCAGTGAGCTCACATGCACAAACATGCGCTAAAATCACGCGCTGTTGGACCAGTTATGTCAACAAAGAAGAGCAAAAACTGGGATTACAACACACAGAGGGAGAGTGTCTTCATTCTCTGCTCTGGTAGACATCACTCCACCATGTCTTAGTTGTTTGCTGCTATATTAATGCTCTGAATGTCATATATTGCGCCTTTAAAAACATAAAATTGCCTTTAATGCCTTTTAAAATAATGCCCCTTTTTGTGTTCAAATAAAGTGGATGTCAGTGTTGAGTCACATTTTTTTATTTATTTTTTTTGTCCGAATTGAACATAAAATAAAATACATCACTTGCATTAGATGTTGGCAGTAAAGTTGTGACTAAACCAGATTAAAACATTTTGGTTTCATTAGCTTGGGAATTAATTAACCAACTGCACTTTTAATAATGGTAAATGTTGGTATTTTGGTCTTTCTTTTAAATTATTATTCCTATAATGTATATGAATATTACAGCAGCCCATTCCAAGTACATTTACCCAAGTACTGTATTTAAGTTAACATGTGAGCTACTTTAAAGATTACATTTTTCTGTCCAGGTAAAACCACTTATCTCCAGATGTGTTGATGTTGAATATTTGTGTTAAAAAGGATGAAGTGCTTCTGTGTGTGTTTAGAAAATCCTCCTACTTCTAAAGCTAAATAAACTTTTGGATTAACCTGAAAATGCGATGTTCTAACACAACGACGCTATAATCATATGATGATTTTATAGAATATGATGCATTGATGTAGATTAAGCTATTCAATAGTACGTTAAGGAGTTAAATGAAGGCTTTTTTTTGTGGTAGAGTATTTCAACAATGTGGTATTAGTACTTCTATTTCAGTAAAGGATCTGAGCCGCTGTGATTGACTACATATGCTGCCTAAACTGATATTTTGGCACCATACTCACACTCCAACACGTGTACATCATGTGTGTTACTATACCTACAACTACTCCCCAAAGCCGTTAAAAATACCAAATGTGTTTTCAATGAATTTGCCTGGCTAGAGAGGTTAATCCGGGATTGAAGCTCACCTTTGAACCGTGTCTTGCAGGAATTTCCAGTTTTTGTGTGATAATTGTCTGCCTGCCTTGTGTGATAATTGGCTGCGAGTAATTGTGACCCCATGTGAATCTACCATGTGTATAATTTGTCGAGTTGAAAATTCCAGCGCAAATTGCCAACCATAATGTTGTCAAGACGGTGGACTCCTGATAATACTGTGCAAACAGAGCTCGCAGTCACAAATTGGCTTTTGGCAGATTTCTTCATTTCTTTTCCTCCGGTGTAACATGAATGCAGGAGTGTAATTAACGAAGGAATGCTTTGTTTTACTTTCCAAACTTCGCAACTGCTGCCGCGCCTACCATGGAGACCAATGGAGACCAATGGAGACCAAGTTCGATATATGAATAAATTAATACAATCTGAGAGGATAATTCTGCCCATTTGGTTTCTATTTTTTGGATGACTTTGAAAATGTGTTGTCAATTTCGAACATATTATGATTATTCTATTTGATCTAGCTGCCAAATGTTCAGTGGGTGATTCATCATTAATAAAACACCATAAATATCCCCTACAAATGGGCCTTAAACCTTTGAGCCCCATGTTGTTTTTTCTGATTTTAACTCTTTATTTACAGGCTAATAAAATTGCTAATATATGTTTAAGTTTGCCCCATTATATATTGATATTTTAATGAATGTTAGGCTGCACAGGGATGTGAATAGTTGGTGTGTTAGAGGTACTATACATCTTCAAGGGCAGCTTCTACAAAGAAAAGTTGTTTTCTTTGTAGTTTTCAGATATTTTTCAACATGCAGAAGTATTGTTCAAATATGTAAGATGGCAAAATAAAATATGGATTTTGTTAGTCCATAGTTTCCAATTTTATTTTCAATTGGCATGTATGTTTTTTGAGTTTTGGTACTCTGTTCATATCCTAGTTTGTGAATTAGCTCAGTTTTTATCAATTATTCTGAAGCCATTTATGCATCATGACTACTTATACTTTTGGTACTTTAAGTATATTTAGATGCTAATACTTATGTTCCTTTAATTAAGATTCTAAATTCAGGACTTTAACTTGTAACAGAGTATTTTTTACATAGTAGTATTACAACTTTTACTCAACTAAAAGATGAAAATACTCCTTCTACCATTCTATACCCAATATAAGGTGCAATCTTCTTACAAACCAGGACTTTTAAAGGCTGTAATCATACGTTTGGTTTCAGGATGAGAGCAGATGTTGCTGTGAATTAAACCGAAACGTTAAACTCTTTTAAAACTAGCAGTCCTTTATACTTTTAAATATGCAACACTGACACTCCCAGCAGCTTGTATCTAAGATTCAGTGGATTCAGGTGATGCCCTTTGACCTTAGTGCTTACTGTAACTGCTCTACGAAGGGGGACATGGATGACAACCTCAGCCTCCATTATATATGACCTCATAAATTCCTCCTCAAAAAGAAGGGGCGGTAAGGGGGCCAACCGAAATTCCTGTGCTGACACCAGCCTTCATGTATTCCCTCCAGGGGTCTCTCACTGGACGCCTAACAAGGTTTCAAATTTCAAAAGCACTAAAGGAGTGGATACAGACAGCAGCACCAAGGTACCGAAATCAGATTAGTGACGTAACATCTGCCGTTAAAACTGTTATTGCAAAACAACATTCCACCCCGATCCAATCCGTGCAATGATTTAAAATCATGTTTTTTGTTTTTTGTTTTTTTCACAATTGGACTAATAGAGTCTGGGATATCACATTTCTATTTTTGCCATTTAAATCTGCAGAAAACCAGCATTTTATGGTTTTTGATGATATCTAAGTAGATTGTGGAGATCAGGGCGGACAAGATTGGACACAAAACCAAAACAAGGATCTGAAACTGAAGACAGACTGTCGTATCTCAGTGGGATCAGCAGGACTACAAATAACAATTTCATACAAATGATGCCCCTTTGAAACTGACGAAAGCAACATTTTTCATAGAATATTTAATTACATTAACTGGGAACCAGTGCTTCATAGTTTTCAATGATGTCTAAGTAGATTTGTGAGATCCAGACGGAGAAGATGGAGCATAAAAATCCAAAATGAGGATTTGAAACCGAATTAAAGTTGCATTGAGCTGCACAAGAGACTTTTGACTCTCAGTGGGAATCGTTTTTCCTGCCTAATGGAGTTTTATTTATTTTTCTGGCGCTGTCAGATTAATCTATATGATTGATGAACACAAAAATACAGCGTTTCCCTTCAAATGCAGAGGTATCTTTACAGCAATCAGTGGTTTAAACACCAAAACAAAGAGCCATTGATCCAAAAGTGTCACATCAGAAATGTCTGAAATAAGTAGCATTTTATTTATTTGTATATTTATTTATTTATGACTATGAACATTTCTGTAAATGTGATGAATATTTCCAGCTTCGCTCCATGGCCAGATATATAATTACCCATTAATATAACATTATTTTAGCTATTTCAGTCTATAAATAATGTGTGTTTAAAAGGGAAAACTTTGTATTTATTAGATTTAGTTTTAGAATCAATTTGGACTTGAAAGAAAACAAAAACAAATATATAATTGGCCAATAAAATAACGTTAACTGCTATTTCAGTCTATAAAAAATATGTGTCTGAAAGTAAACAACTTTGTATTTATTAGATTACGTTTTAGAATCAATTTGGATTTGATAAAAAAAACAAAACACTAAAGCACATATGATTGTAGATAAAGGATTAGACTTGAAAAACAGTATTTTGCAATGACGAAGAGGCTAGAAAAACAAACTTAAAATCGTAAAACAGCAGGGTCGTCTTCCTCGGTGAAATAAATCTTTTATGGTTGCATTTGAACTATATTATTAAAGAGACCGTTAAAGTTATGTCTGCATATTAAAGAGACCGTTAAAGTTATGTCTGCATATTAAAGACCCATATCAAGGCCCTTAGCCTCTTGGCCTTGTACCCGTTGCCAATACATCATTAGTTTATACGAGTGGTCCAGGCATTCAGACGTTTCACGGATGAGCGTTTTAGGGAAAGATCTGCCAGGCTGATAATGATGAAACCGTCGGCCCTCCAACTGTTCTTCCCCGGTCCGTATGAGCCTCTCGTCCTTCCTGCTCCATAAATAAAGCATCCTGTGGTCGGTTAGGGTCGTCAAAGGACAGCCACGTTGACCTGGTACGCAGATTCACATTCAGTTTATATTAAATGGCTTAACTTAATAATTCACCGATGTGGGAATGGCTGTTGGCATTAATCAAGAACCACGCAACCGACGCAGCTTTGGACCACCAGCGTAAAATAAAGGGAACGCCACATGAAAAAGGACCAAAAACTACTGTTAGTTCTCGCACAAATCAACTGCGACAGACTCGCTTTCATCACAATCGATACCAGGATGAAGACGTTGCTGAATAAACTCATGCAGATTCTCCGCTGATCAAAAGGAGGCAGCGGAGGAGGAGATCGTTCTGTTTTGCTTCCCTGCGACGGGATGAGAATGTGTGTGAACGGTGTGCTCGTTCTGATGTTTTAACGTCACGCTGGTTAATCATAATCTGGAAAAAATAAAAGTGTTGTGTGCACATGTGAACGACTTTTGGACATTTGACTATTTCTGTAATCATAAACTACATTTTTACGACTTGAAAAAGGAAATGTTGCTCCGTCGAGCTCTTAAAGCCATAACCGTTCAGTGAACAATTCAGTATGTGGATGTATTTTGAATTTTCAGGCACTCTTGGGCCTTTATTATACTGAATGTGTATTGTTAAATACATGGGGTATTTGATGGGTATCTTAAGGATTTTATCGATACTAGTATTCTTAACGATACTGCTTATCGTTTCGGTTCCTTATCAATACTCTAATCGGTTCTTTTTTATTTATTTTGTGAGAAAAAAAAGACAATTAATTGAGAAAAGAATGCACATTTCTGTATTATTCTTGTATGTAAAGAAATAATCTTTCAGAAGTTCAAAAATCTTTCAAATACATTTGCAGCTACACAATTAGCTTTTAATTATTAATCTGTTCTTATATTCAAACTGAAGAAAACGGAGCATTTCTGCAGATTGATGTTCTGCTTGTTGTCCAGATGTTGTGATGAACTGCTGCTGTTTCCGTTTGTATTTCATTTATGACAGCGAGCGTTCTCAGCATCGACTGGAGTCAAACGTAGCCTCGCTTTGGATTTTCGTGTTCTTTCTGCCATGATGTGTGTCTCACGCAAAGACAGAAGGTTTGGCAATCGGAAGAAACGCAGGTCTGTTTTTGTTTTTCCTTCTTCTGGATACTAACTGAGTGCATTTTTGATATTTCGAGAGAGGAGTAGGAGAGAACAAGGAGTAGAAAATGTATCATTATGATACAGTATACTGTGAGGCTGTGGTTGGTTTTTCTCCATGTGACCAAAAGTGGCATTCAATTGTTGATGGTGTCATTATCCTTTTAGTCCCAGCTGACCACAAGGCATGAAGCTTCAAAATGCCAAGAGCAGAAATAGTTTTTCAACAGGTTTTAAACAGGATAAGTTTAAGTTATGTACTTTCTTTGCTTTGGGTTTTTCTGCTGCGTATCTTTTATCTTTTCTTGTTGAAGAACGTTGTTTTAACGCACTATAATCCACTTTATCTCCTGGACTACAGCTGGAAAACAAACCGTGAGTAACCTGAATGGAAGAAATCTTGTTGAGCACTTTTTTTGTCAATAGAAATATTGATTAATGGACTTTTTTAGAACGAAACCATAACATTATATGTAAAAAGAATATCAAATTAAGAAAACTTTGACCACAAAAACAAAGGAAACCTGCTGTGTGAGGTCTTCATTATTAAAAAAATATGCTAATATGCAGGAGAAAACACTACAAGAACAAGGACTAAAGCCAGACACAACATCATAACTGATCTAATTGATTTTGGAATGCAACTTTTCAAAACTCAACCATCGATAAACTCTGCATGCGACTGTAACAAATTTAATTTCACGACCCAGACTGACTTTTTGAGTGATTGAGGCCATAAGTCATACTAAACACTTTATCTTCTATCTTTCTCTCTCACTGTTTTCATAGGATTGTTAATAAAACTTTTTTTTTTTTTTTTTTAAACCTGCCTCCTCGATACAGTACCTCCCTTCCTGAAACACACACAAACCCACCTACACGCATGCGGTTATCTCCATATCAGCATTCTCCTCATACTGCAAACCCGCTTTCCCTCTCACACACACACAAACACACACACAAACACACACACACAAACACACACACACACACACACACATCCATCACAGCGCTGCCACACAGCCTTCATATCAACATTCTCTCCACGTCTCCTGTATTATTACCCAACATACATTCTGTTTTCCTAAGAGCCAGCCAGGAAATTGGTTTCATAAAAGCTGCAAAGCACACACACACACACACACACACACACACACACACACACACACACACACACACACACACACACACACACACACACACACACACATAAACACACACAGAAAAACCCAAAACATCCTGAAGAGACTAAGTGGGGCCAGACAAGCTCTCAACCTGAAACACACACACTTCTTTTTAGGGAGAACAATACTACTGTTTAAACCTCGCGGCCCCCGACTACCGGCCATTGGAAAAAGGGAATTTCAGAATCAGAGGGAGTGGTGCGATTAGAATACCTTACAGGGCAACTTAACAATGCGTTCATTCCTACAATGAGGCAACAAACACTATTAAAGCCTTTGATAAGGTCTCTGAGGCAGCCACCTCGTCTTGGCACACGAATTGTCGCAGGAAGCTGAAAGGAAACGACCCGCGGAGAATGAGAGTCGTTGCTTTTTCACACACACATCTAAAAAAGAAACGCCACGACCAAACTGAAACAAGGGAGGCACCCAGTGTTACCCAGGAAAACAAACTATTGGTGAGCAAAAGTATGGATGCTAATCTTCACTGAACAGCAGGCACTAAATATTCCTTGAGAAAAAAAAAGGTCCATACCAGTGTGCAGAATAAATATTCGCAATCGTCCTGGAAGAAATTTGTCCAAAGAGGAGGGTCCAAAAACAGACGTAAAGACGGATTTGTTTCTGGCGCGAAGTCGTCTGTCGTGCCTCTTATTCATATTTGTGAATAAATGTTTCGCAGTTTTAATAAAGAACACAAAGCATACCCTGCTTTATGGTCTGTTTGACTCTAAATGGAGCATCATTTACTAAATGAACATCATGCTGTATTGAAGAAGACTTGAAACTAGAGATTGAGACCATAAACTCATGTTTACAATGTTTACTGAGGGAATAAATCAAGAGAGAAGTAGAGTCATTTTCTCATAGACTTCTATACAACCAGAGGAGTCGCCCCCTGGTGGACAGTAGAGAGAATGCAGCTTTAAGACACTTCCGCATCAGCTTCACTGGAAGTTTGCTGACTGGTCCAGACCATTTTGCAAGAAAAGGTCCCAAAATGAAAATTAAAAAAGGAAATACAGGCGGAGCAGAGTCTACACACCTCTAGTGGGTCATAAGTAATGAGGGACTACTTTCGTATGAACCTTTACATTTTTTTTGTTTAATTTATTGTTCCTTTAACGGGCCATACAGGCTCTATAAATCCATGACATGTATAATAATCCCCTATCCAATATCAAATGGGTTACTAAAAACACACATCTGCAGAGTGTCTGGAAAAGGCTAAATGGCGCCCAGACGGGGAATGGGATCAATGTGTGAGTGAAACGTCTGAAGCACGGCGTTGGGTATGAAAATAAACTTGACATGAGGTTACTGCGATAGCGATCTGAGACACGCTGCGGAGAGTTCCACAAAATATGAACAATATGTAAAACTGCGACAGTGCTTTTTTTTTAACGACTCGAGTGTGATTAGATTTCTTGTCAATACGTTGATGGATAAGTTGTAACGGTGCACGAATGCGGGGTTCATAAATGCAACGCATGTGTGAAACACGCTGAGTCATGGCGCGGGTCACAGTGGCACCCGTTCATTCCGCTGAGTGACAAGCGTGACCGGTTCAAGCCCCAAAGTGAAGTCCGCTGCTTGTTATTGTAGCTCTGGAACGGTCCGGTGTTTGGACTGAGATGAAGTTGTAACCCGAGCAGAGCTGCGGGTCGGCCAAATTACATAAGAGGAAGAATAAAAATATATTTATGGTAGCTGGTCACACAATTCTGAGGAAAGTTCGAGACCCTCACAGAGATGTTTTGATTGAAATATGATAGATTTTAAGGGAGTTTTGGGACTTCACAGTGGGATTAATAAAGAATAAAAAGAAAGTCAACTTTCATTTATTCAGGAGGAAGGATTATAAAGAAATGGCAGTACCATGATGGCACAGTACCAAGGTACATTTTACAAGGACAATGGTACTTTACTAACACTGGAGCCGCCATGTTACCATGGCAACGTAATACTATGGTAGGAAGTCTCATTACACAAGCAGCTCTGTACTTGTGTAAAGTAACTACTATTATATATACCTGTTTTTTTTTCTTTTCATTAAATTTTTCCCTTATCTTTAGTTAGATACTTTACAGAACGATCCATCTTTCCAACATTTTACAATGTAATTACGGATCATTAAAAAAATTGTTTTTTTTAGATGTTTTTTCATTAAAAATGTATTTTCTTAGCAAATAAATTACATGTTCAAAAATGTCCTTAAGCGTCATGGAGAAGGTGTTTCCTTCCATTACAAAAGATTAACAGCTATCTAATTTATGTACATAAAAATAGACCTAACAAACTGGTGATTGTATTTGTCATGGCCGATTTATCCTTCCACTTACCTTACATTTGGAACAAATTCTACTTTAATAGGTTTTCAGTGGTACATGGTGGCCTCACGTAACTCCCAGCATAGCTCTGCCCAACTTTGATTTAATTAAAGCTAAATCTAATTAGGCAGAATAACTGAAAAACACCTTTTTTTTGTACTGGAAAAAGAGCAGAATGTGATTTAATTAGCTAAATGTGGCAGTTTTCTCATATGAACTTGAACAACATGGCGAAAGTCACTCATACTGGTTTTAAAGCATATGTGGAGACTTTCTTATGTTTTTTTTAATGCCGTGCAAAGGTCTTTCACCTCTTTTCATAATGCAACATAAATCTGAATCAACTCCTTTTTAAAAAAATGAATTGTTTAAGTTTGCTAGAAGTATAAATGATTGCTTTTGTTTTTGCCCTGGCTTGCATTACACTGCACATATGTTTCTCTCTCTGCTCACAGTGTGTAATGCAAGTTTTAAATTTGGTCGTTATCCTGGTCAAACTTTCAGGGAGATTTTGTAAATTACGTTATAATGCAGACGACAACAAGAGTGAACGCTTCTCTAATCTAATCTTTCTATCGGGTAGCTATATCTGCATTTTTCTGTTTTGTGAAAAACTAAATAAAGAATTGAAAACACACTTAATTGACATACCAGACGTACTCAATCCTGCAGTAGCTTATATATATATATATATATATATATATATATATATATATATATATATATATATATATATTATTAGATAAGAGTTTATACGCGAACATTAGCTTAAATACAATACAATTCAATGTTTAAAATGATTATCCTCGCCTTGCAGCATCCTGTTCAAAATAGATGCTTCATAATACAATTTTATGTATTTTTGTATGGATTAAATCCTCCATAAAACAGTACAGAAACCTTCATCATGTCATCCTCCTCCACACCTGTTCATTAAGTCCAGGCACAGGCACACACAGGTTATCATTAGAGAGTAGAGGAGGCCTCGTTTCTAACCTTTCTGTTCTTACAGGACATTATTTTGTTCATTTAGCAGTTTTGCAGCATAAAATGATCATAAAAAAATCATTAATGTTGACAGCTATGGGGACGAGAGCCCTTTTAATACACTTTACTACAACAGGTGTGAAATACGAATATTCTTTTTTCAAAGTAAGCATTTCACTGACATTAAATATATTTGAGTCTTTAGATTCATATTCTTAGTTTGTGATAAACCCATTAATGTGTTGCAGCAACAGGACAGAGTGCAGGTCTCCGTTGGAACGAGAGGAAGTGGACTCTGTGTTCACATCAATGACGCTTGGAGCACAAACACAGTCATCTAATGTGAAGATGTCGGCCATATTTTAGTTTACATTCTTAAAATGCAAATTCAAAAAACAAAATGCACTGAAGGAATGTACAACTGTCTTTGTTTTCTTTTGTTTGTCATGTGTTTGTTGGGCTACAACTGAATTTACTTGTGCATCCCAGTGTTGCATAAAGACAATGAATGATCCCTGAAGATGAATCACTCTGGTAAACCCACAAACGTATGCAACAACGTATAGGTAAAAGACCATTACACATATATAATACCTTTGCATTTGACTGTTTTAATGCCACAAAAAAAAGCACAATTTAGCTTCGCCCTGGTCCCGACAAAGAAGCTGATGGCAAAATTGTTCCGCAGCTCTTTAAACCAGTTGGCAGAAGAAAACAATGTTATATTTATTTACATGAAAACCCTCCATGGTTCTATAGGTGGACATAACTACCCACTGATTCAAAAGGAGGTTAATATTAGCTCTTTAAGTGGGTTTGGCTAAGAAAAGAAAAACAATTAAAACAATTGAAAAATCCACGTGGGGGTTTAGATGAAAGCCGTTGTGAAATAATGGATGTGGTTGAGTGTGTTGAGGTTTGCACTATGTAAAAAAAATCCTATTTCGTGCAGAAGTAGGATTATATTGCAGCTCGGGGACGCACATTGGCTCGGTCTCTCTACATGACCTCAAGCTAGTTTCCAGTGTCCTTGGAGGGAAATTACAACATGCTGTCCAGCAGTGGAACACGTTGAAAGAAAACCAATCTGATCCATTTTTTTTATGTGTTATGAAGGTCAGTGATGGTCGTTCCATGCCAGAGAACGGTTTGAACCAAGCTGTCGACGCTCGGGAGCCTAATTTGTGACGTTTCTGCTGCGGTTAACCGCCAGAGAGGAGATACATTCATGTGGCACTGGTATATGTTTGATTAGTTCCAGAGTATGTTTTAGCGCCGTAGACGTTTCCTTTCCATTTTTCCACATTTCTCTAAATTCAAAACACGCCCTTATCGCCTCTTTAACCTTTGAGTTTGATCAGCAGTTATGAACCTCGTTGCCTCGCGAGCTCTTAAAAAGAAGTGTGTCCCGTCACCGCATTAGTTGGGTTGTTTCACTTGATTAACTACCAGTGGAGGCAAAACAGGCTGAAACCTAAAAAAGAAACGAATTTAATGCACAAATATCGGAGAAATAATACATTTTTATGGCAGCAATAGCATAAGTTGGCAGCACCAGCAGGGGTTAAAGCTGTGATTTGTGCTGGAGCTACATTCTGTGCGACTTGGCTCACAGTTTTGGGGATGCAGCGTGTTTCTTTTGGAATTTAAAAAGTTTCTAGGTATTGGTAGGTCATAAATAGTTTGTCAGCCTCTTCTTGAACTTCCCCAGACATCCTGAGTTCAGGAGAGGTTCAAACTATTTCATTACCAGTAAGGTGTGGGTCCACTGGGAGAGATCAGTTCTCAGTTTTGAGTCCATAAGTGGGAAGTTTTTAGTGATGAAATCAACTGATTCTGCAGAGAGTTTAAGTGTCTTCGAGCTCGTTCTTTTGGTTTTACTGCCTCGCAACTTTACTGCTTTAGTTCACATTTACAGCCGTCAACAATGTTGTGGTGGTCAATGTACACTGGCCTCTCAGCGCTAAATGTTTGCAGCCAAGAAATATTCCTATAATAAAGTTCTGCAGGACTGAAGTGTTTATTTAACACCAGACTTGTTCCCTCTACAAAAAAGCCAGTGGGATTTTTCCATTACATTTGGGATTATTGCAGGAAATAAGCTCTGTGACAAACAAACCCTTGATACTCACATGTTTTGTTCACCAGGATCATCTTCACAAATGAACAACCACTTTTCAGATTTTTTAAAGCTTTAATGCAACTGGCAGAAGTAATTTGTAATATGCAAGTCATTTTTAGGTTAACTAAACTTTGAATTTATGGCTTTTCGAGGGAAATCACAAATCCAAACCACTTTATTCACATTTAAAAAGAGTGCAAAAAGTGTTTTATAATATATAAATCCATCTGTAGATACAGTCTAATGCATATACAAATGAATTAATATAATTCTGAACCCTTTGTGTTCACTGTACATCAAAACTATTAATTTAGTTGGCTTCCTAATTATCTAAAACAATTCAGAGCAAAAAGGAGGCCACTAGAAATATTTCTTTTACTTCTTCATTGTCTTTAGGTCGGTTCACATGTAAAAGGTCAGTAGAAGCTGTGGGAACCTCCACCTTCATAACCTCAGGTGAGGCCAAGAGGGCAGAGAAGCAACACCGTGAGGAGGGTCGGGTTTCATTCCTGGATGAAAACAAACACATACACAACTCACTCCTAAATATTTGCCTTTAGGGGAAGAAAAAAAAGACACGTCACCTCTTTTTCATGCATGCAGCGAGAGCATTGACACTTTGAGGTGTAGGGTGACACCTTGATTTGGCCCGTTACCACAGTGGAATGTTTTCACTGCTTTGTAATGTGCACCGAGACAATGGCAGGCCTGGGAACGGGGATGACTGATATGAGAGGAGAAGCAAATGAGGTAAGGCAGCTTGTTTCATAGAGAACAAGGAAACGAGGAACATACCGTAGGGTAGAGACGCCAGGAACAAACAGGAAATCAAATTTAAGGGTGGAGGTGCATTATGTGGAAGTACAAACCCTGTGAATGTTTCTGAGGTGTGAGAATGCAGAAGCCACGAGCGGGTCGGTAACTCGAGCTCCATGTGAAGCCTCAGCGACGAGGACTGAGTCATTACCAGCCGGCTACAGTGCACTCACATTCCCGAAAAGAAAGACACAGAAGATGTCAACCATCCACATGCAAATCATCCACACTTCCTCTACCATCAAGTGTCTTTAACTTCTCACAGAGATTATGTGGATCAGAAACGAGCTCCGACTCGCTGCCGGAGTGACAGCGTAACACCCCCGAGGGGTCGTCAAAGAGCGGTGGTCCCCCAAGTATTTAGATAATGAGACAAAGGTAAAAAAGGAGGATCCACACGGACACTCTATATACTAAATATACAAATTACTAGAAGCTAAAAAGTCTGTATTTAATGTGGGTTTACTGTAGCCTCAGTGTGTAATGTGCTGCTGTATTATGAGGAAAAATACATAGCACAAATATAAAAACAAGGCCCATAGCCATGCTTATGTACGCGTCAGTACTTTGAACTAAATGCTCATGAAGATTATGCTCATGTATTTAGATTTAGCATGTGTAATGTTTAACCATGTTCACCTTCTTAGTTTAGCATGCTAACATTTGCTAATGTACACGTCAGTACTTATAACAAAATGTTCATAATGATTATGCTAACACGCTGAGATTTAGCAGGTTTAATATTTGCCAAGTTTACTATCTTAGCTAACATTAGCTAATGTACGTAGCTTAGCCCCAGCTGACAACGGGCACCATAAAAATCATGATTTCACTTTTATTCAGGTTTATTCAGTCTGTTGGGGAGAAAGTCCTTGAATAACATAACAGATCCATAAGCGGAACCAATTTGTGGTCAGAATAAAGGTCTAAGGCTGAGTAGAAAACTCTTTTTTGGATCAGTGGAATGATTTACTGTCTCTGTTTTGTGTTTAGAAAAAACACTAAATCAAGTTCAGAGCAGATTTTCTGGTCACTAGTGACTATTTCTCCGAGTAATTACCTATATGCTTCGATTTACTCCGGTTTGAAGCAAACAGAATCTAATCATCAGCGACCATCCAGCCATTTATCTGAAATGAATCCACAACCTAACATTGAAAGGATTATTCCTCTGGCAATAACTCAACGTAATGAATCACGATGAAAGCTACTAGAAACAGATGTTTTAATGAAGACATCACAAAAACGGCTGGCTCACGCTGTGCAATAACAAATTCAAGCAGGACACAACTGAGAAATGACTCTTGATTGTGTTCAGTTTGATTTTATGCAGTGAAATTAATTCAATCCAGGACTATATCCTCTTGGAAGTGCCGGATCATTTGGTGACGACTTGCCAGATTGCTGAATGTTCACATCTTTTCATCCGCTTTGACCACTTCGGGGCAGAAGAAACACTAAGAATCACCATAAAAACTGATTTGAATTTCTTAGCAAGCACTTTGCGGGTTTTCACATCGAGTAGACACGTTGGATTCATGTATGTGCCGGCATAATGAATGTTAGTCTAATATTTACTCTCCTTTTAGCTCCGTTTTTGGTCTCCACCAACTCCTGAGAAAAACATGAAAGAGGATCAACAGATAAAAACATCTGAAATATCTGCAACAAATGTTTTTTCCAGTAGGTTTATAGTTTTTTTTTTTAAATAATCAAATATGAATCCAGTATCAAATCAATCACTGGATGTGTGTATATATATATATATATAAATATAATATATATATATAAATATAATATAATATATATATAAATATATATAAATATAATATAATATATAAATATAATATAAATGTATATATATATAAATATAATATATAAATATAATATATATATATATAAATATAATATAATACCAAGAATATTTAAGAAGGAAATGAAAAACAAAACAACAGAGGAGATAATAGATTCAATGTTATTTGTTAAAACAAAATCAGGTATTTTATCAACATAAATGGAAAACTTCACAGTATTATTATCAATATCATACAAATAAACACAGACACAATGAAGTCAGTGAAATAATTTAGTGGGACAAACAATTGTACATTTACATAAATTAACTTATGTGTCATGATTCTCTCTTTTCGTAGAAAACACACACACACCCTTCACTAAGGCATGATGTGGTTTTCACAGCGTTCTCATTATGCATGATTTCTTTTTTTTATTTGTAAGAGAATTATAACTGCCAATCGGAGAGTCTGTATGACGAGACAACACTTCTTAGTTCCCAAACCGGAGTCTCTCGCCACGTATTACAAATCACAAGAGTCTACACGACGGGGAAAAAAACAAAACAAAACAAAAAAGACATTTCTGGAGAGTTCCCAGGCGGTCATGAAGTCTTTATGGAGTGTAAGTGTGTGTGTATTAGATCGTCTTCTCACACCTGGATGCTTCGCCCCCCCTCCCCGAGGCTGCAGGACGGATGGAAGTCGTGGAGGAGGAGGGGGGAGGCGTCCGAGCATCCATCAGCCCAGCTCAGAGCGCTCTGTCTGGGCTCGCCGTGGCGGCCGGAGGGCGGCATGGAGCTCCACAGACCTCTCTTCATCTCCCCTGATGTCTTCATTTCTCCTCCTCTCTCGTCAGTATCTATGACATGAGGATTAGTCGTTCCCACCTCCTTTTTAAACGTTTCTCTCTTTTTGTTTTGTTGAAAAGACAGAGAGAAAGGAAGGAATGTAAAAAAAAAAAAAAAAGCCCCGAAAAGAAAGTGTGGATGTGAATTATTTTTTTTCCATTGACTTATTGCTCATGTGTATCTGTACTACATCCTTCTGGGTTGAACAAGAAATTAGGGCCAGCAGTGTCAGTGAGGAGGAGCCAAAAAACAGAAAGCCAAAAAACGCCTCCATCTTACAAAAACAAAAAAAAGAGCCATTGTTCTCTAGTCGCCTGTGCAAATGGAGCTCGACTTACTTGGCTTTCACCCAACAGCTGAAGAGGTAAAAAGGTGCATTTTCCGGTCGAGTGTGCAAGCTGGTGGTGGTGTCTTCTCCTCTGGAGGAGAGAGGGAGAGAGATGGACGGAGACGGTTCAGTTGAAGAGGATGGAGTCGGGGTCTCTGTTGGCGATCTGTGCCATGTGTTTCAGAATGTCTTTTTTAGTGATGATTCCCAGCAGCCTCCTGGTGACACAGAGAGAGAGAGAGAGAGAGAGAGAGAGAGAGAGAGAGAGAGAGAGAGAGAGAGAGAACACATGTCATGGAAAAGATGATTACTTCATATCGTACTCTGTGAGGTTTCGTCACGGAACGTCAAAGACCTGACAGAAAGCAGAGGCGCACATCGAGTGGAGGTCTGGCCTCCAGTCTTGACTTCGTGGCTGGGTTCAGATTTTATTGCGGTCTCGGGGGGAAACTGGCACGCAGTAGGGGATCAGAGTAACGCCACAAACACAGAGCAAACGGGAGGTTCGGAGGGGGGGAGGAGGGGGAACGAAAAGGCCTCGATCGTAAAGTAAAATCATTTCATACCACTTCAAAACAAAACAACCGGGTCGGCAGCTCAAGATAAGTTACAAGTCTGTAAACAGATGATGAATTCTTAGATACTGAGAAAAATAAATGTGGCGACATGAAAGACAGTCGGCAGATTTCAACACAGAAGATGTGGACTGAAGGAACTGTTTAGAGGTGCTGCCTTAAAGGGACAGTACGGCTGTTTTGGCGTGGGGTTGCAAAACGTATATTAGACACCTAAAACTTTTGATCTATGCTCTCTTTAAAGCCCCCAGACTCCATTGACAAAAACAGTCATCTTACCCCATCAGAACACGGTAGTTGCAGGTCTTCCGCTGCCTCGATTGGTTAGTTTGTGTTATTGTGGGACTTCTGTGTTTTAAAGGGTCGGTTCGGATTCACCGAAGTCACACAAAACCGCAAACAAACTAATCAATAGAGGCAGCAGTAGATCTACAAGGTAAAAATACTGTTTTTATAAAAGGAGTCTGGTGAAGATATTTGAAATATAGAGTACACTTTAACTGATATTGATTTTTGACCGTAGCTACATCAATTACCTGAACTGTCCCTTTAAATAATTACTTAAAGCATGAAACAACATTTTTCTTCCTCTTACAAATTAAATGTTGAATTCATGAGCAATTAAATCCGTCTTCTCTCAGTTCAACACACTCTGGGGTGTTTCTGCTACAGCCTCACTTGGTCTGGTATGACCAGTAGCATATGGAGGCTAAATGTTTTGCAAAATTATGTGGTGGAAACAACATTAAAGACGTTTTTTTTACGGCTTTACGCGTCTTCTACTGTACTGTAATTGCCTCGTGGCTACAGTGGCTGTTATTCATCAAGAAGTGAAATTGTTTTACCACAAATTTCAAACTTTAAAAGAAGAATTTAAAAGATGTTCCTCTGTGAACAAGACCATGTGATACAAGTCAGTCCAACAAACACCGTCCTGATGCTGTAAATACTTAATAGTTACTCACTAACCACAGCTGAAAATGATGAATAACACATTGCTGGTTTTATTCTGTAAAAAAAAAAAAAAAAAAACTAAATATAATACAAGCAACTTTTTAAACATTTCTGCAGAAATTGGAGTAAAAACATGAGAGGAGAACAACCGCACTTCAGAAACGTCAAGGCCGAGGGGATTGTTTTTGTGGGTTTTTCTGTCTTTATTTCTGAGCTCTCAAACACGCTTGTTTTCCAGAATTTAAACTGTAGCTAAATTAAAGCTGACACAGGAAAAGAAACAAACCCAGACTTGATATGAGTCTTGCTGATGTCTCAACCTTGAAATAAGAGAAACTAAGTGACGATACAACACCACAGTCAGCGATGAAATCAACAGTAATCCATCTCTCACATGACAGCAGCAGCCTCGAGGTCTGTGTGTGTGTCATCTCCACTCCCAGACAGTGATAAACGTTCGCGAAAAACAACTTTTCCACACTCATCTCCTGCTTCCTTCTCCCCTGAAGCTTTCTCGTCACCGCCCCTCCTCTAACGTGCCTTTTTCTTTTAACGTGCGATGACTTTCCCCGTCACACGTGGATCCAATCTGATTTAAATTGGGCTTTTCTATTGCTGTGGCCAACAAGCAGCCCATCTGAAGCGAATATGCTCTGAAGAAGTCTTCGAGGCTGTCAGCAGCCCTTTCAGCAGATGTATTAGATGTCAGAAGTGCCCTCGGGCCTTTAGGGCAGCGAGTAGACCTTAACGTGCTCGTCGGTAATCAGATGCTCTGGTGGGAGAGATAAAAAAAAAAGCTAAATGCATGAGAAGTAAAAACACAGAGGTGAGCTAGAGGGGAACTTCTGGAATTCTTCCTCGACAGCTTTTTTTGGTTTGAATTATATCTGATCAAAAGAGCCAGCTTCACCTCGAGGCTTTTAAAAAATCTGCACCGGGGGGGACTTGACAAATCTGCTGCAGCTGACGGCAGATGTGTTCTTAACCACTTGTTTCACACATTAGTTTATAGATCGCTACCAATTTCTTTTCTGCAGCCGCTCCATCTACATGTCCCCCGATTCTAAGTGGATGTTTAGCCTGAAGACTGAAGACAAAAGGATTAGATTTAGATTAAAAAAACGAGGAATAGAGAAACCGTGGGATGTGTTGTGACACTTGTGTGCGAGTTACTGGAAGCATGTGTTTGAAAAACCTTGTGAAAATATACATAAGTCAGCTCCCAAACGCCTCAGAGCTGTGCGGTTTGAAGACACAACTTAACAAACGAAGTCCGATGTGCATGAAGGACGGCAGAGGAGTGGAAGCGATCAAGTTCATTCTCACTGGGAGTATCATCTGTTCTGGTCCGTCTGATTGTAATCTCTCCGGATCAACATCGGGCTTTTTATGTCATCACAAAGACATCTCACACGTTATTGTGTGTGAGATGGTGCGCTGGTTTTGTGGATGGAAACAACAGCAAACAAAGTCATAAACAAAGTGAGAGACGATGTTTTTTAGGGAATATGTTTGAGTTTAAACGCTGATTTCAAAAGCGTAAACGCAGAAGCTTCATCAATCTTTCCTGCTTCGGTTTCTAAACATCTCTGTGGTTTGAACTGTTGGTTGGACAAAAGAAGACATCTGAAAACATCACCCTTTAATCTGGGAAATTAAAAGCAAGCACATTTGATACGTCACGACAAAACAATAAACTGGTCGACAATAGTATTTGGCAGAAAACGTGATTAAAAACTCTGTGTATCCTCTACAAACAGTCCATAAAGCTGTGTGTTCCTCTTAAAGCATCAAAAGAAATGCCTCAAGACATCCTGATAAAAACACACACTTCCTTTCTCTTTTAATAGATGCTGACGGGTTGGAGGCGGGGCTTAGCAGAGGGAGAACATGTACCCGTCCTCTCCTCTCCCAAAACAGCCCGTAAATCATCGCTCTGAAGCCGCGGGTTTGACTCCGAAGATCTAATTTTAACGAGCTACATGAGATGTGAAATACCACGCGATGTTACGCGTCTGTGAAGTTGGTTGTGAGGGGTTTTTTGGGGGGTAAACACACCTGAAGAGTTATCCGTGCCATCTCTCACTGCCCACCTCCCTCCATTAGCGTTCTATGTCTCCCTCCCTAACGGCTTTAATGCACCACCCTGACAGCAGAGTGACCCCGAGGCGCTCCTACACACCCATCTGTCACTCCTCCCAGCGGCAACTTCCTGAAGACGTCTGACTTTAATGTCTACAAGCGTGGGAGTGTGGTCGGTTCATGCATGTGTCCGTCTCTCCTCCCGTCCATCAGTCCTTTCCTCCTCTCTTTTCTGGTCAAAATAAGTGTGTGTGTGTTTGTTCTCACCCGTTGTGCGTGACCAGACACTGACGTAGCCCCAGCTTCCTGAATATATCCACGGTGATGTCCATGGGCGTGTGGTCCGTGACGGTGAAGGGGCTCAGGTCCATGATGCATCGGAGGCGGAGGGGCGACGGGGCGTCATCGGCCTGAGCCGGAGTGTGCTCGGTGAAGACCACCTGGGACGCTCCGACCACGCCCTCCTGACGCTTTCGGGCGTTGTCTGAAAGGAGAGGTGGTCGTCACAACGTTATTCAAATGAAGCAGGGTTTTTTTTTTTAACAAAAAGTCGTTTTAACTCATACAAACAAGATTATAAAATGTTATGTGATGAATTTAATGTTGGCAAATGTTATCAATTAGACATGTAGAATAAAATGTTTTTGATGAAATCCAAATCACAATTTTAAGCTTTTGTTTTGGCTGTTTTTTCTAATGTTGTGTTCAAGGACTGTCAGAAAGATGCAAATGTGACGATAATGACATTTTTACAGCTTCTGGCTGTGATAATTGGGGTAGTTTGGGCGATTGTTGAAAGAAAACATGCTTTTCTGTCCCGCCTGCTGGTTTTTAAACCATAAGTGGATGTTCTCTCCTATTGTGATTGACAGCAGGTAGATTTCTGACCTATTGATATGAGCAGGTCTCTTCTGAGGACAAACCCCACCAGCCTCTGGGACTCCTGGGAGACGACCACAGGGAAGCCGCTGTAGTGAGTGCTTTCCACCAAGGTCTGGAGACAAACAAAATATATATATATATACACGTCATATTGTGTTTTATATATATAACGGTGTATTTCTCTGTGTGTTGTTACGATGAGTCCGTTACCTCCACCTCCCCGACCGTCATGCCCTCCTGCGTGAGCACCGCCAGCGCCGGGTCCGACCTCCTGGGCCTCATCACGTCCGCCGTCAGGCTGCTGTGCTGGAACTCTTCTTTGGGCTCCAGGAACGGGTATCCGTTGAGCCGGATGTGAGCCTGCAGGACATTGAGGAGTGAATACAGGAGACAGTTCACCCAATGGCAGACAGTTTCGTGCAGGAACTACTTTCTTTCAACCATAGTTTCCACATGAAACCGTGCAGAACAAGCTCTGTGGATTTTTTTGAATTTGATTGTTAGGATTTCTGGATTCTGGAAAGAGACGTTGCTCAAATGAATAGTTAGACAGTTCTGGCGCATTGAGCACAGAATGTCATGTAATCCCATTATTATTGAGAGAAACCAGATTTATGGCTGATAAGTCCAAAACTAGGAGTTTATGTGTTCATGTGAGATGAAAAAATATGTGGTTTTGATTTTGGGGTGAACCGTCTCTTTCAAATCTGGACATCTTAAATCTAAAGCACATTACAGCGCCTTAATACAAATGTGTATGTTGTTAGCTGGAAAGAACACAGAGGGATGGTATGTATCTACAACAAAGAGTTCAAGAAAAATACACATTTTACAGCTACATCACACACACACACACACACACACACACACACACACACACACACACACACACACACACACACACACACACACACACACACACACACACACACACACACACACACACACACACACACACACACACATAAGGACACGTCACCTCATAGATTCCTTCTCGTCCGAACGCATCTGCCACCCATTTGCTGGTCATGGTGGCAGCCATGAGCGGGACGATGTACTCCAGGCCGCCGGTCAGCTCAAACATGATGACCACCAGCGACACCGTCATGCGAGTCACTCCACCTTGAGAGGGAGACGGGAAGAGAGACGGGTGAGAAATGATCTCGAGCGAAGCAAGAGCCAACAGAACAGATTCGTTCTTCAGAGGCTTCTTCAGAAAGTGATGAAGCAGAATTTTCTGGCAATTTTCTTGTGTTTTGAATTTTCTCTTGTATGAAAAACTAGTTAAGATGTGATTGTACTGCTGTGATCCAAGTTTTTTCACTTATCAATGGTATATTTCATTACTTTGAGTAAAAAAACATTCAAACTTCATACTTATGTTCACATTATCGTCTTTGACTTATACATTATTATATATATTAAATGTATTCAGGATATCACTGTTAAACAATAATATCAATAATTAAATTAACTACACAATATCAATATGAACATCTTAAATGATTTGACCCCTTCTCAAATCTCAGTTGACAGTGTTTCTTGTCTTCAGCAGGTCCTTTTATTCTTCTGCTGAAGCGCTATTAAACATGAAAGACTTTTCTTTATGGATCTTGGAAAGCAGGACTTCAATAAAGGACATATGGAGCAGAGATGCGTTCCCACATATGGTATTATTAGGGGGTAAATTATCGTGTTTATGCTGGTCTTTTGCACAGTTATCTGAAGTTAGGAGCTTTTTCCTTAACCTGACGTGGCTCAATCGTACGAGAAAAGAGAAGATAAGAATATAAAAATGTTCCTGCATGAGGTCCAACGTCTGAGTCAGCTAACCTTTAGATTAATGCCAGTATGGCTGCAGTATAATAATGGACACACTGGAGGAAATGTGTCATCCTGCTGACATTTATATCTAAAGAGTAGAGAATTTAGTGAAACATAAACAGGCATTTCTTTATCTGAACGTCTGAGCTCTTTATTTTCCCCTCGTCCTCACATGGAAATGCTGAGGTTTTTGTGGTGAATCCAGTTATCATCATTTTGCTCGGTTGCAGCCAGAAACCACTGTTATGCTGTTAACTTGATGCCGCCGCTCTCCTGTGTGGCCTCTTTCCTCTAAACAACGAGATTAAGTTAACTGGATGTCAAAGAGTTTTGTTTTGACTGTATAAAAACTAAATGTTTTCATTTGTTAGTAAAAAAATAAAATGTAAAAATGGAGATGATTATATTCTCCGAAAATTTTTTGGGAGAAAATAAGATAACAATATTTCTCTGGATGAGTAAAGTTCTGAGTGCAGCAATGGCCCAAAAAAAAGTAGTAAAGAGTTCAAATAAATGCTTAACCTTGTAAGGAGATAGAAGATGTACAAAATAAGCTAGAATATCAATTACATGAAAATCTTTCAATGAATCTTTTTGCTTTAATGTTCATTTCATGTTGTACTGGATAAGTAAAGTCATTATATAATGTGTATTTGAGCAAAACAGTGGCTTCGATTCACAAAATTGTAACTATTCGTCAATAAAAAAATGTCTGAATTGGTGATATTTTGTCTTTTAAAGTCTGTAAAAACAAAAATAAAAGGCTCAAAAACTTCACTTTTTTGGAAAACAATTGAAAAAAAAAAAGAAGATCTTTATTAAATACTTGAAACTTTAAAGACTTTATGGGTTTAAAAAACACTCAAGTCTCCCTCAGTCCGTCCATTACACTTCACTTATCTGGTTCTGGGTCGCAGAGGAATAAAAAAACACCTTCTCCCCTCCCACATTCAGCTGCTGTCTGACCATCCCAAGACATTCCCAGTTCAGACTGAACACTCACTGTTACTGTTCCCAGTGGCACATGCTCAGAATACCTCTATAGGAAATGGCTATAGTCTCACCTAAGCAGGCGGCGGCTCCCACCATGGCGTAGAGCCCCGGAGTGATGCAGTCGGCCCCCGGCGTGCACCACCCTTTGAAGATGAAGGAGTCGTGGTTGTAGTAGGCCAGCTGCTCCATGCCGACGCCCAGCAGACGACCCGCGATGGCGCCGACCGCCATGCTGGGGATGAAGAGACCGGACGGGACCTGGGAGGACGAAGAAGGGAAGACAACAAGATGAGACAGTGATGATTAGTGGACAATTTAAAATACTCTTCTAGATAAGATATAAGGAGTTTTGGGTGATTAAGTCAAGAAGAAGACAAAAAATATAGGAGATTAAGCATATTTGAGTGTATTTGTGAAGCTTCCCAACACGTAAAAAGATGCCAAATGTTATGTCTTTTTTTAGAGAATCTCTCAATCTTATTCCGACTTGATTTTAAATTCAAGAAGTAGAAAAGAGAAGAAAGAAAAAGGGGATCTTCCAAGTCCTTAATGGCAATCTGTACTCCTGTAGGGTTTATTTGTTTAAAGATATTCTATTGTTAAATCTTAATCTTAAATGACATCTCATACTGTTTCACTGTGTTTATTGTCACAGTTAGTTTATTGTTATACATACAATTTTTCTTAATTGCCGTGTAAACTGAATTTTGATCTCCCAGTGAGCCTCATGGTCGAGAGTCACGTCGCTGGGACTCATCATATAAACCCGTTTAAGCCGCAAGAGGTTCAACTGGCCTGACCTCGATGAGTAACGTGACGGAAGGAAACGGGGATTCAGAGTGTGGTTTCACAGCTGTGGCATTTTGTGAATGAATAAGAAACTATTATAATATAACATCAGCCTCAGCCAGAAAGCATGCCTCATCTACAACAGAGGTCAAAGGAGAGTCATGACAACTACGCACAAAGGAGCAAATCTATCTTTTAGAGATCGCTGATTCTGCTTTTTTGCCACCAATACCTCATACTTTCCTAAAAATCATTTTAAACGCTCAGAAGTCAGTATAAATCATCAGAAATTCTAAAAGTTATCCTAATTTCTAGCTTTTTTCTTCATTAAAACACACAATTCAAACAATATGGAAATAAAGATTGTATTTTAATTGATTAAAACAAATCTTGTCATTAGTGCTTTTAATGATGTATTATAAGCTGCTTTTATCTATTTATGTTATGTTTATGATGTGAAAACATCTCGTTCAAACAACTGGATTTATTCACCTTTATCACCAAAACTACATTTTACGTTATACCACTAACAGTGAGTCTTGTATGTGTGTTTGTGTGTGTGTGTGTGTGTGTGTGTGTGTGTGTGTGTGTGTGTGTGTGTGTGTGTGTGTGTGTGTGTGGACTGACCTTCATGCCAAACGTAATCACGGTGATCATCATCTTGAAGACTAAAGCCAGGGCGAGCTGCCACAGAGCCGTGTAGAGGCCTTCTCCTGCCGGACGGTCGGCCAGGCTGTTACCTACACCTGCTTCTGAGGTGATGTTTGACTGTGTGGGAGGAAAGGTAGGGGAGAGAGAGGGAGAGAGAGAGAGAGAGAGGGACAGAGAGAGACAGACAGAGAGAGAGAGAGAGGGAGAGAGACAGAGAGGGACAGACAGGAGACAGAGAGAGAGAGAGAGAGAGAGAGAGAGAGAGAGGACAGAGAGAGAGACAGAGAGAGAGAGAGAGAGAGAGACAGAGAGAGAGAGACAGACAGAGAGAGAGAGACAGAGAGAGACAGACAGAGACAGAGACAGAGAGAGAGAGACAGAGAGGGACAGACAGGAGACAGAGAGAGAGACAGAGAGAGACAGACAGGAGACAGAGAGAGACAGAGAGAGAGAGAGAGACAGACAGACAGACAGACAGGAGACAGAGAGAGAGAGACAGACAGAGAGAGGGAGACAGAGAGAGAGGAAAGAGAGACAGAGAGAGAGAGAGAGAGAGAGAGAGAGAGAGAGAGAGAGACACAGAGATGATGGAGGAGATAAAAAAAGCAATATTCAAAGAAAAACAGTGAGCTAGACATAGAAATGAAAATAATTTAAGAGTTTAAAGTTACCTGAGAGGTTCAGTTAAACTTGAAATCTTTCTTAATTTCAATATTTGCTTATGTTGTGGGAGTAAAAATGACAAACCAGAAAAACTCAAACAACCTCTGTACACCAACATAAACAAACAAACCCTCTCTCTCTCTCTCTCTCTCTCTCTCTTAAACACCAGCTCTCAGCTGACCTGTTTGTAGCCGCAGAGCTGCGAGGAGTCGAGCAGCGAGCAGTCGTTGAACAGCTCTGAGATGAGCTCTGCTCCGCTCATCCTGGTGTAGCTGTTCGGGTAGGCCACCACGGCGGTCAGCGCTGCGACCACCAGCACCTCGATGACGGGGTAGTGACCCAGGCGGGTGGATTTACCTTTTTCAGATAAATACAGATTAATAGAAAAGAAAAGGCTTTTTGTTTACACACATTCAGGATAAACTGACCACTCACGTAGCCTGCACCAGGTGATGTTGGCCCTGATGAACAGCGCCCCCCAGAGGCCGCCGAATATGCCCAGCAGGATGAAGGGGGCCAGCTCCACCAGGTGCCACGGGGCGTGGAACTCCACGTAGAACAGCACCAGGCGGCTGTTTCCGAACGGGTTGATGGAGCGCAGGGTGAAGGCGGCCACCAGGGCGGCGAAGAACGAGCGCCACAGGGTCTTCAGGGGGAAGTAGTAACTCACCTGGAGGGGAAAAAAGATCATAAAGAGTCTTTATTCGTAAAGAGAAACCTGGTTTTTCTTTTCTTTTCTATCTAAAAAGATCTACACGGCTGAATGTCCATCACTGAGGTGCCAGAACGGCAGTAAAACAACGCTTTTCATCACAGTTTTGCAGTAAAAACAGAAATCTGGATTGTGTATTACTGCACATCACTTCCCTCACTAATAAATCAACACTTTTGATTCATTTGTTTGAGCTTCGAGTATCTTCAGACAAAAGAAAAACCCTGCGCTGTGCAGCCGAAGATGGATTATGAAGCTGCCGACATTTATTTCCCAAACCATCGATGCGAAACACCTGTTAGCGCTTTATCACGTCCCAGTGATGTGCTGGGTTTTTATAGCATCGATCACATCTTCAAGAAAAAAAGGAGAAGAAGAGGGAAGCAATTTATTGAGCTTTGTTTTTCTTGCGCTGATGAAATAAGCGAAACTTATTGTCCTGATGCAGGAAACACAAGAGAATCGGATCCTCTTTGATCTGGTGATTCACTCACTGTAATGAAATAAATGTTGTGTGTGTTGTGTAATCGTGGTATATTTAAAGGCATCATGTTGCATCAGATGATCCTCTCATGTTGTCTGGGATTCAAACACCAGTCTAAACGGGGGGGATTCCCAGAGAAACCACTGGTAGTGAATGAATACTTGTTCTCACCTCCTCCAGGCTGAACAGGACTCCTCCGATGGGAGCGCCGAAGGCCACGGACACGCCCACCGCCGCCGCCGCAGACAACACCTGCAGGCCAGAGAAACACATCTGTAACCACAGCGTGACTAAGACAGAATATGATCTTTGGATGGATTAACTGCTGACAGGACAGGATGGTAACACGATAAAGGCCGACATACTGACAGAGTTCACCACAGCAGTGAGTTTAATGTGATAAAACGATAGAATATGATAAATGATTGAAGATTATCTCTCTTTGGCTTCTGTTTTTCGAGGATTTCAGAGAATATAATTCAAAGATTATGAGGATATTCAACGTGAGCAAGGATTTAACACCCAGAGAGACAGTTTGGTTGCAGTTAAAATGTCTTTTCTGAAATGGAATATTTGGATATTTCTCCCTAAAAACTCTTAGATTTGCATTAATTAGATTTAACTAGAGAGCTGAGACTCAACTGTGTTCATGTTTGATGATGTTAGTCTCCAAAGTAACCACGTCACACGATGTTGAAACTTGACGTCGCTGTATAAAATGACCTCTTGTGACCTCTAGGAGAATCACAGCCTCGTGAAACTCTACAAACACAAACTAAAGATGGAAGGCATTCAGAGGACGCATGGCTTTCAAAAGGTAAATTGACAATGAAAGGTTTGTGAGCAGTTTCCAACACAGAAGTACTCGCTATACAAGCGTCGAAAAATGCTTTTTCTTTTGCAGAAATTTCACAGAATTTATTTTTCTATGCTGTTACTCAAGGTCTTTGTGGAGTATGTTTGAGGTATATATTATGGTGGAAAATTGGTACATTAAGCACAAAATCTGTGTAACAAATGGTATCAACCCCAAAACCTCTGAGGCATAAATTCCCAGCTTTCAGATTCTGTATAATACTTCTATGTGGCCCTCTAAAAACTGGCCTATGTGGGTCTTTAAATATGAACATCATCTCCTCGTCATCTGTTGAATGAAAGTACAAAACAACTAAACTGCAAACAGCTGCAGAACTTGAACCCACATAGAGTTTGTCTTAAAACTTCAAACAACAAGAGTCTATTTTCTCCTGTTGAATTATCCCCCCCAAAAAACTCAAACCCTACCTCTCGCCGCTTGGCCTCGTTCTTGCGGTACTTGGTGAACAGATGACACAGTATGTTGGCGCAGCAGCAGGCCACGTGGACCAGCGGGCCCTCCTTCCCCAAGCTGAGGCCCGAGGACACGGCCAGGACCAGGGTGATGGTCTTGATGATCAGGGTCCACTTCCCCAGGTAGCCCCGGATGATGAACCCACTGAGGATGGTTTTGATCTGAGAGAGGGGGAGAGGAAAAGAGGAGTGTAAGATCAGGTCTGCTTGTGTGAGGAAGGGATCCGTTTACTGAGAGAAAGTAAAGAGTGAAAACATGGACGGGGTTTGTGTTGTGGATGTTTTCTTTTCAAATAAGCCGTTGATCTCGTGTGTCTGACCTTTTGGAAGGAGCTCAAAATTCCACGAAATGAAGGATGGAGAGTGTTGTTTGTGTGTTTTGTTCTGTGTATATATATGAAACGGGTGAATCAGTTTGGATATGTTTGAGTGTAAGCAAATCTTCGGCTTTTCACTTCCTTAGAAATAAAGAGTGTGAAAGAACGGAGACGTAGGGGAAGTAAACACTGACGGCAGGACGGCAGAGAGGACGGAGGGAGGTCGGATGGAAAAGCTTCCAAGAGGATCTGAGAGTGGCTGAAAATATTTATATTTTGAAACATAAACTGAAAACCTTTTTTTTTTTTTTTTAAATTATTCCTTATTATTTACTCTGACTTTATACAGTGTCTTACGTCTTTTAGTATTTGTACATATTTTATTTATGATTTAATTTAGCTCCAATTTTAATATTTTTATTTATTTATAACGTTTTACAATGATCAAGAGTTGCATTTTTTTTTTTTCTTAATTAATTGGAGTTCATTGGTCTCTTCATTGTCTTCTTGTTTTCTTTGTAAAGCCCTGCATTTGATTTGTTTGAAATATATATATATATATATATATATATATAAAATATATACTTGTTTATTGATTGATTTATGTTTAGTCTCGACCAAACGTCATTTATCTTTTATATTGCTTCAGTTTGACCTAGATAAATCAAAATGAATGGACGAAGGTTGTTTATTAGCATAAATAAAGCAAAAGTTAAAAAGATTCAGAGCTACATTTCTGTCCAAAAACTCTTATTCATAAGAATTAAACCAGCAAACAAAGCCATCATTGAAGAATAAAATATAAAACAAAGAGAGGAAATGAATGTAATAAAGAAATAAGTGACTCTACATGTCTTACCTCTGGTATTCCTGAGCCACATGCGTACGGAGCGAAGGCCCTGACCAGCGTGACGGCCAGGAGAGCGAAGAGCAAAGCCCACACGATGTACATCAGGTAGTTCACTATGTAGGCAAACGGGCCCTGAGGGGACACACAAAGACACACACGCGTCAAACAAATATTAAATGATTTCTTTAACCCTTAAGTTACAAGTTATATTTGGAAAAAGAAAGATAAAAGATGGATTTCTGCCTCAGCTGTGGTGAGCCTTCCGCTTAGCACTTATTGTATTCGTATTAGTTTGTTGCAATTATTGTATTCGTATTAATTTGCCTCTGCACTATACTTTTGCTCTGGTTTATGCTTTGAGATGCTTGTTTAAGAAAGGAGATGCACTTATGACTTCTGGTGACTAGTAGTTCTCTTGAATACCTATGTTGAATACACTTATTGTAAGTCGCTTTGGATAAAAGCGTCTGCTAAATGACTGTAATGTAATGTAATGTAATGTGTAATCTCGTGTCATGACGGCTTGTAACCACTAGATGGAACCAAAGCAACAGCAAATGATTGCATGATTCCATGACTGCACATTCTGCATATTGCACAGTGCTTCTAGCCTTCATGTAGAAGCAACACTGTTTGAGTTTTTCACACATTCTGTACATTTCATGGATCTAAGCGTGCAGATTAAAATGGTCTCTGTAACGCTCCCCGTACCGCCGACGTCCCCGTTATGAGCTCGGCCCAGCTCTGCCACTGAGGACAGCGGTCTCTCTCCTGGAACGTGGTCTCGTTGGACGTCCAGCAGCAGTGCTCGTGGTTGAACCAGAAGCCGACGAGGCAGAGCCCCTCCTTCAGGTCCGTCAACCAGTGGGCCGCGATGTCGATGCCACCGGCCAGAGCACCTGGAGGAGGAGGAGGAGGAGGAGGAGGAGGAGGAGGATGTTATGGGTTAGTTCTGCATCTGTGGTTGAAAGTGTGCAACCAAGCAGACAACCATCATCTAAACTTAACTTTTTTTGTCTCGCCAACATAATGAATACTCATTTTCTTTAGAGATAAATCACCTCGCTGCCTGTTTTCAGTGCTATGTTGGTGCTGTTTTGTTTCTGTACACCTGCTGTCTGTCACCACATGGGGATTAACCTTCAGCACAAGTTGGCAGCACAGAAACAAAATGAAATGTTTGAACAGGAAGATTACGATTAGAGCTGCATTGAGAAACTATAAAATGCATTGCCAACTATATTGATAATCAGTTTGAGCATTTCCTTAAGGAAATAAAAGTCTAAATATTCTGTTTCCAGCTTCTTAAATGTGATCATTTTCTTGTCTTGGGTTTTGGGAAATACAGAACAATATTTTTCGACATTTTATAGACCAAACAATGAATTATTAATTAAGAAAATAATCAACATATTAATCAAAAATGAATTTCATCCTTATTTGCAGCCCTAAGTGATTTCGTAAGTGATAACTAAACACTATATTCTTTACTAAGCTATACTAATACATGCTGTGACATGCTGCCATTATATTCTACGTGCATTTGGAGTTAAAAGTAGTAAGTGTCTGAATGTTAAACAACACACCAGCAGAGACTCATGCTTTGGTTTATCTATGTGACAGTTATTGTGCTGTGACTTTCAATGCCGTGCAGCTACCAGACCACACAGTTCACTACCTGACATGAGTCCCACTAGAAGCATGAGCAGCCATCCGGAGAAGGCATCGCTGACACTGTGCAGCAGATCCCAGGTCGACTGTTTGCTCTTATTGGTGATCTGGATGCAGACAGAGACGAGGGGATCAATATTAGTAAATCCAATATCACTATTTACAATCTGTCCAGCATACAACAATCCACCCTTGCATTAAAAAAAAAAAAAAGGAGAAACCCCCAAAAAATATGAGTTACAGGGATAAAAAAGGAGGTAAACTTCTCCTCTACCAGGATGGACAGACGTGCAATAGGTGTCATGTGTACAAAATAAACATAATACAATTACAACACAGTCAATGCATATGACAGAAATGATCAATATGAGAGTATTAATAGCAGTTATGGCACTAAAAATAGAAGAATGACAATAGAAAAACATTATTTGGTTTAAATTCTATCAGTGCTGCTTCACTGCTAAACCACAAGTCATGTTGTCAAGTAATGTACTTATATTTTGTACAGTTTCTTTAATGTTTAGGGTGATTTAAGGCTGCAGATCTTAGAGTGTTAACTTATTTAAAACTGTCTGTAGAAGAGGAGCAGTTCTTAAATCAATTAACGATTTAGGAAAACCACGCGGCTGTTATGAAGAGCAAACTACAAAACCTCAATTCTCCAGTTTGTGTGTGTGAATCTGTGGAGCTAAAAATATGAACTCTGAGATTGTGGTTATGGAATATATAACTTTGTTCTAGTTAAGGTTTATAAGAACAGAAGGCGCTCCTCCTCCTACCTCTCGGTGTCGGTCCCGGTCCTTGCTCTTCTCCCGGACCCAGTCGATGGTGTTGAAGTCCTCGTAGGTGCCCAGTCCGGGCAGCGGGTCCTCCAGCGGGTCCACCAGTTTGCTGGGTCCGTTACCGTTCATACCGGCTGCTCTGCTGCTGCTCTGCTCCTCAAATTCTCCTGGGGAGGGAAGGACGAGGACACAAATCATCACCGTCAGCCTCTCACCACCACATTGTTCTCGCCTGCTGGGTTTTTTTCCGCCATGTTGTGTTTTGGAGTTACTCAAATCCTATCATTTAAATATCTGGTTTGCGAATTGTGCTTCTTGAGGTCAGAAGTAAAAACAGAATGAATGCATAAGACATGAGAGCTCTGTAACACACACAGAGAGATGATCTCCAGCAGTGTTTCCCACATGTATACTGAATGTGTTTTGATCTGCTGTAACAGCGTGAGATGATCTCAGTATATGTCAACATACGCTCAGAGTAACGTCCACTCTGATGTCTACAATCTGCACAACCACAGATATCAAGAGAAAACGTACTGCAGTGTTTATTAAACCAAGTGTTTTAGAGAGTAACATACTACTTTGCAGTGCGGTTAAAAGTGTAAAGTGTGCTAAGGGAAGTTATTCAAATGAAAACGTCTGCAAAATTTCCACCAAAAGAAATGAATTCTCCAGGGACCGTGAAGATGAACTTTGGTGACGATTTCTTGCTCTGAAACAAATAATTTTCATTCAAAAATTGTAAGTTTATTTGATTGTTTGTATCAAAACTAGGTGTAGATCTGTGATAAGGCTTTTTATAGCTTCTAGCCTTCCTTACGCATTCAATTATTATTCATATCTATTTGTTAAATGTTCCTCTTTATCTGCTATTAAAATAAAAAGTAAAAAAAAAAAAAAAAAAAAAAGAATATTGGGCTCCAATATGCTAGTAAATCATCTTTTGGAGACTTTGAATTTAGAAGTAGCCGTCAAGATGTCTGGCTCTGTCTGGAACAAAGTGCTGCATGGAGACGTGGACTCTGCAGATGGTGAAGAAATAACATTTGAATACAAAGATAACCTAGAAAATAGTCTTATTAACCAGAATCAATATACTTTACAGTATAAATCACTTTATGGGAACATTTTCTGTCATCCAAAGATGGATATGTCTGCAGCAGCAATATGGATGCGTGCACACACACACACACACACACAAACACAAAGACACACACTCACAAGCCTTGAGAAAGTGCTGGCAGAAGCAAACCCACTATTATTGCTCTGCTGACTATTGTTACTGAGCAAAGAAAATGGGCACAAAGGAGCAACAGAAAAATATGTATTGTGAGCTACTGTTGTAATATTGATAACGCCGCTCTGGACAATACTGTATTAATGAGTGTTGGAGGCAAAGCTGCATTCTGCTCACAACAGCAGAGCTTTGAATACGTGGCAGCGTCTCAACGACGGAAAGCAATATTTAACCACGAAGCAGCAACCAATCAAAAACCAGCTCCCGGACAGAAACAGGAAACGACACAGGAAGTTGTGATTCATTCCGCATGTTGGTGACCAACAACAGAGTCGAGACGAATCATTGTGGGAGAGAAAACTGTCTGAGCCAGATTAAAAAAGGCAAGACAGACTATGAATGACGGCGGAGAATAAGTTTGTTCTGAGAAAAGACGCCGAGTCATATATCAGTACTATAATGCATGGATTCCAGCCTGTTTTCTTTTAACAATGTTAAAAACTACACTGTTAATAATGACCAGAAGCTGTTAAAAAAACAACATTATTGTCAGATTTTCATCTTTCCCACGGTCCTTGAACCGTGAATATGTGACAAATTCTGAACAAAAAGCAAACAAAACAAACATGTCTCACTAAATTTTTCGCCCGAAACAAACCTTTTGCTCTAACAAGACTCTGTAAAAAACATTAAATTCTGAGCTCCTCAGTGCAACTATGAAGCCATGATTGATTCTCCAGAGACCAACAATGACTTGACAAAAATTCTGTGAAACTTCGACTGAACTGCAGGCTGCTCGTCAGAGAGCAGAGAGGATGTAAAAAATGTGAATAGCTCAATACATGGAACACATAAAGCCTGAAATGTATTTTTCCAACTTTGGTAAAACTTATGAGGCCTTGGAAAAATGTTGGATATATAGATGCCATTGTTTTCAGATTTTTGTTAAATAAATTATCCAAGAAATTCAACGTGCTTTTTTCTTTTTTGATTAATTAAATGGCATTTTAACCGTGTTATTTTACACAAAAGACATGTTAGAGTTCTCTCTACTTCTAGTCATGATTGTGCTGTTTCCATAGAGGTGCAGGACTTTTATATTGCAGTGAAAAAAAGAGGGTAAAATGTTAAATGCCCTGAAACTTCTTAAGGTTTAGAGAGCTTACAAAATCTTCTGTCATATTTCAGAAGCATCACTGAGTTTTAGTGTGAAGTTAGCAGGAAGAGAGCACAACACAAACACAACAATGGCTGTTTGCACATTCAGGATTCCTTCACATTTCTAACATGACACTGGGGGAGGAAAACTCTGGCCTCCATTAAAAACAAAAGTAGCATTCAAACACCTGAGCTGACAGGTTTGACCGGTTTTGAACGTCAATCAGCTCCAAGAACGTCTCTCTCTCTCTCTCTCTCTCTCTGTCACTGTGACAGCAACGGACAAGAACACCCGTCACATACCATCTACCTCTCTGTAGTACAGCTAATTAAATTAAACTTTATTTTAAATATACAGCATCTTTAAAATAAAAAAGCAAGCTGAAAGTACTGTTGGAAAAAGAACAGCTACTTAGAATACATTGACTTTATTGGTTCACTTTCTCTTTTCTGCGAAATATCTGGCCAAACATAAGCAAAGATATTAAAACACTTTAGAGTTATTTCTAAGAAGAAGACGGCACAAAAAAAAGCTAAAAAAATAAAAGTATATCTTCTGTAAAGGTCGTCCAGTGTTGCTTACAAACTCAGGAGTCAGCTGATGGTAATGAAAGTTTAAATGTGACTAGATTCTGGTGTTGGAGAGAACACAGAGGAGGGAAGGCCGCTTTAATAACGATTCTTCCTTTTAGTTTAAAGTGTTTTTTCACTTGTTGTGTGTCTACTGCCTCTCTTAAATCAATTAGCCGACCCTGTACAGGACTGGGTGTGTTTAACCAATGAATGAATGAAAGATGGTTGGTTTGTTTGGGCTGCTAGCGGCCACATGCTGCCCATTTAAATCATGCAAAAGTATTAATTCCTCTTATATTCCTACAGAGGCTCCTTTGACTGTACTAAATATGACAGATGGGATCCATAGCTGGATATGTTTATGCCTACAAGTGTAAGCAATCTTTTTTTATCACATCATCATATCAGGATATAGTACATTTACTTTAAACTCAATTGAAAACTGTTTAAAATAGAATAACTGGATGGGACTGTCTGTTTTTGAGCAATCCAGTTGTTTAATCCACTTTCATATTAAATATGGGATATATAAACATATAAATATGTATATATGAATATAATGTTGTTCATACTATTTATTCCTACAATTGTTATGTATTTTCTATTGGAAAAAGTAGAAAAATATAAAGAAAAAAAAGAAGAAGAGTAAAAAGAAGGACCAGATTGAAAAAAAAAGTGATTTATCAGTTTTGGATTAGAGTACTATATTATTATTTTTCATAGAGTAAATAACTAATTAAAAGTCATCGCAATCCCACAACTCATCGTGTTCTCTTTTCTATTTCGGGTGTATTTGTCCGATTAAAACCACAACAACTGAGACCGACCTTTGCACCTCATTCAGAACCAGTAAAGCCTTCGGAGAACTCACATAACCCAGAAAGCCTGAAATGTGAAAACTAAAAAGGGGACAAATCTGAAACAGGGGCTGAAAATATACAACTAGAGCAGACTCATGAGATATAAATACTCACTGCTCTGTATGGAGTCCAAAGAGGACAAAAGAAAAGTGAGGAAGGATCGGAGTTTGACCTCAGCTGTGAAGTGATGACCGTACGAAAAGAAACAAAAACAGCCTCTATGACCACAAACACACACTCACAGATAAAACATTGAGAATTCATCACGTATCTGTCGCTGAAGACCTCGGTGTCAACACACACACACACACACACACTCTCTCACACAGCTGTGCACACACATAACAACCTCCAAAAAGAAAAACACTGATTTCTCTCATGCGGGCTGCAGAAACATTAACCAGACGAGTCGGTGCCTGATGGGTCGTAAACGCTCTTAATGGTTAAACTCCACCGTGTTGAAGTTGAAGGCATCAGCAGAAAAACACAACACAGGAAAATTCAATTAAAAAACCCCACAAAAGAAGTGTTTGAATAGCAGCAGAAAGGAGACACAGACGTAGAGGAAGCTGTAGTAAAGACGTACAACTTGTTACACAAGAATGACCTGTGTCTGCTATCTGACACAGCAGGCTGTCTTCTTATCGCAGCCGCATCTTAAGCTCACTCCGTGTGAGAGCAGACGGCTTAAAGGCAAATCAGAGATAAAAACAAAAGCTTCTCAATCTCACCATCTTCAACCAGAACATCCTGATCCAGCTGCTTGCTCCAGAACTCCCAGTCCATCTCCCCCTGCCCCCCCACCTCCTTCTTTTCCTGGCTGACAAACTTAAAGTTTAAACTGTAGAAAAACCTCTTCACTCCTCTGAGCTCCTCTAGGAAGTGGACTCCAGCAGAGCACTCCCTGATTGGTCACACGGCTCGGGGAGTGAGCTACGATTGGCTGGTGGGAACTGCTTTCTTATTAGGTCTGTGAGTGTCTGTGAGCTCTGCTCTGATTGGATTGGGTGAGGTGGTTCATTAGGTTCAAAGTGAGGTCGTTTGTGAGGTTGTGACCTCTTGAATCCTACGGGACACTGATGATGTCAGAGAGAGAGGCTGGGAATGAATTTACTTTCAATTCAGAGCATTCCAGGGATGCTGTTTTTTCTTGATCTTCAAAATCAGGTGTTATATTTGTTAAAAAAGGGACATAAACAGCATTTAAACAAACTATAGTACACTTGAATGCCTTTGTTTGAACCATGAAACTCATCTAACAGTCTGCTTTCTCATATATTTCACTGAATTTAACATTTTGGTCCTGAACTGAAATGAACCCACTAATCCTAACCCTTCTGTCACCTCAGGAGAAGAGTGTTAACGTACTTCCTCTCACACAAAAGGTCTGAGTTTGACCTCCATGAGATATACAGTAGTACTGTTTATTTAAATTAGATACGGGCTAAAACCACAATCAAATTATTCTGGCAGTGCTGACTGCTTTCATTGAAAGGTTGACACTGTGGCAGATAATTTGAACTCTTGTTTTCTGTCTGACAGCTTGATGTTCTTGTGGAATTTTTTTTCGAAAGTCACATTTCTTTAAAGATAAAATGATGAACGACTTTATTGTGAGATGTTTCAGCTTATGGCCTAGGAGGACCCTGGTGGACGCCACACAATATGTTAAGTTAACAAGAACATCAAGAAGTGCCTTAAAGCTGCATTCTCTCCACTGTCCATCAGGGGGCGACTCCTCTGGTTGTATAGAAGTCTATGAGAAAATGACTCTACTTCTCTCTTGATTTATTCCCTCAGTAAACATTGTAAACATGAGTTTATGGTCTCAATCTCTAGTTTCAAGTCTTCTTCAATACAGCATGATGTTCATTTAGTAAATGATGCTCCATTTAGAGTCAAACAGACCATAAAGCAGGGTATGCTTTAGGGGCGGAGCTACACAGTGATTGACAGGTCGACACCAGAGCTGCTATTTACACTGAGCCTCCATGCTCAGCAAACTGTTGAAACGACAACATGGCGGTGATGTGAAACAAACACACACAAATCCGTTCTACGACTTTGAACGTTAAACAATCCCACGTACGTTTTGGAGACGCGCACTGTGAACGGCTCCACTTTTAGCACTCCTGAGAAAATGGGTCGACTAAACACTGAAGTATCTGGAGCAGCTCGACTCGTTTCCAGCTAATGGGATGTCGTGCTGAGCTCAGTGTTTGTGTGTGTGTCCTGAGGGGAGTACACAGACTATGATCTTACATTTTCAGAGAACATCAACACATACCCACCTCTCTAATGCTTAACAGAAACACTCTTGGGAAACTGAGTCTTTGTCATGTGACCTCAGCTCTGTCTGCCAAACCCTCACACAGTCTGTTATCTATCGCAGATTGATTTGAACACACGCACATTCATATATGTTATGTATAAAAACAAGGCTGACAGAATGACACAAACAGTCTCCAGTGAGGATCTGAACCTTGAACTCCTGTCGTCTGGTTGCCATGGGAATTGGCCTCTCATGTGACCCCCGTGACGCTAATGTCGTGGTCATTTGGTCGTTTCATGGCCAAGTTTTTAATTCATATTTCCTGGTTCAGAGGAAATTGAATAAAGAAGGAATGTGCATCTCTCTGTGGTTGATTAGATTCATTTTCACGTCTATATGACAAAGACGTTTTCCACATGCTGGTAAAAAAATATATGAAAAAACAAACATATGATGCAACTGTCCTGCTGAAAAACTTCTGAGAAAACTTCACAGAATCCTGGCTCGGATGTTACTGGAAAGGAAGCGCTTCTCAAGAATTTCTATCACGTCTGGATTTCCTTTGGAAAAGTTGGGACTGAAATGCAACAACCACGCAGCCCAAACCAATGTTCAGAACTTCTTAAACTCTATCAAACCTAAATACTTCCCAGCATCAGATTCTTATGCTTGTTTACATATTGTTTTATGAAGTATTTCCTGATCCAAAACTGTAGCGAACTGTTGTTTTTCGATCAACAATATAGTTTATTTACCCCAAACTTAATCTTAAACTCATCTATATTACTACTTACACAATATATATATATATCATGTTCAAATTAGAGCTGAAATGATTAGTTGATTAAACCGTAAGTCAATTGGAATTTGTTGTTTTTTTATATCAAAAAGTATTTGGATAATTGAAGCTATTTTTCAAGCTAAATCATTTCTGGTTCCTGCTTCAAAAATGTGAAGATTTGCTGCTTTTTTTAATGTTTATTCATAGAAATTGATAGTCCGATGAAACAAAACATTTTATTTCCTTAGAATTTCACTTTAGCAATAACTTGTAGATTAATTAATAAAGAAAATAATTGTTATTTACCGGCCAAATTAAACGCAAACCTAGCCGAACATAACACCATAACATTGTGACATTCCTTCTCCTCAGTGAGAAGATGGATGAGGGAGTTTACTCTTTCCCCACAACATCTCACCGGGGGATTCTGACCGCAACAGTGATTTCATATCAAACAAAACCTCATGAGCAAAAATGTGAGACTAAAGCTGGAGTCGGTGGTTCTTTTGACTGTGAGACATTCAGTGTTTGAGTCATATGTTTCAAAGGTGAGGTGAGTCATGTATTCACACACATTAAGAGCACTTCTCATCTCTGATTGAACCAGTGGGGCCTCTTGGCTTTTACCAGTTCACCTGTGGTTGAACTGGCAGCTCATAACTATATGAACATGAAGAAGGGTGATGCAGTCAAAGGAGGAATATGGAAGCTCCGCAAATCCCTTCTTCCTTTCACGGATAAAGAGGAATTTTTCACTACTACAGAGGCAAAGCTGTGACAGATTAACAGCTGTTGGGAAATTCAAGTCTTTCACAATGTTCCTGGATGGCCTTGACTTTACCCTGCAGAAGACATTTGTTGTTTTGAGTTGATTTAAGTATCACATCAGGAAAAAGTTATGATAATCACAGCGTGCTAGTCCTCTCTAAAACTAGAATCACAGCCTCCATGTTTATGCCTCCGCCAACCAGTCACGTTTACATCCATGTCTGTCCAAAATGTCACCACTTCATCATTTCATCCTCTTAGACATCTTTGTGAAATTGTCCCCACATTCTATTCAGATCAACTTTGAGTGCCAGCAGACGTTTGTGCCAAATTTGGAAAATTTAGCTCCAGGCGTTTCTGAGATATTGCGTTCATGAGTATGGGAAGAACGTGGGGTTGCAATGGCCTTGACCTTTGACCCCTAAATACTACTCAGTTTAAACTTGAGTTTGGGTGGACGTCTGTGCAACCTTGACCAACAAATGTTTGTCATTTCAGCCTCAAGCGCGAGTGGACGTTTGTGAAATATTGCGTTCACGAGAATGGGACGGAAGTCAGGTCACAATGGTTTTGACCTTTGACCTCCAAAATCTGATTCAGCTCTTCTTGGAATGCAAGTGAACATTTGTGACAAATTTGATGAAATTCCCTCCAAGAGTTTACGAGTTATCGCTTCACAAAAATGGACGGACGAAAAGATAGAGGGATGGACGGACAACTCGGGGGAAAAAAAGAACAATAATTTAATAAATTAAAATAAAAACAAAACCTGCCGTCACAATTCTTAGCATGAAAAAATGGTTTCCTTCCCCCATACTCAATCGAACATTCACTCCCCCTTCCTGTTTCACGCTGTCGCCACATGTGACCTCGTGAAGTAAACACTGGACCCGAAGCTCTGACTCATTCTGTCAATCATTACATCCTGTAGTGAGGCGTCCACAGCCTGACTCAGAGAGTCCACTGCAGCAGCACTGAGAGGATATGATGGTAATATAACGAGCAATAATGATAATCTCCACTTGTACAACAACCGGTGATGAAGCAACAGGAACAGATTTGAACAAATTAAATACCTCGGCAGTAAAATAAAAAGCAAAGTAGGCAAACAAAGAACATAAAAGCACCTCGTAAACCAGAAACATGGACTCACATTTAACATTAAATATATATTCTCCTTCTTTCTACGTGAAATTGGTAAAAAAACATATAATGTGCTGCTTCATCTTGCTTTATCATTGTGGAAGGGGAATTCCCTCTCTTTCTGACTTTTTTATTCCTGGCTTGGTTTTTGTGGGACTTTTTCCTTCTCCTCAACGTTGGATGAAGTCCAGTTTTAAATATTTTTGTTTTCATCTAGGTTTTTTGAGACTTTAAAGCTGTTACAGACTCTTAAAAACACTTCGGTCTCACTCAAACCAAGCCCTGAATAAGGATGTTTTATTACTACTTGTTGCAAAATCCGTGCTGCACCTCTTCAACCGTCTCTGTCTCTCATTTAAGAGTCAACACTTGGACACAATCATGGAGATGTTAGTAGAGATAGTACAGAAAATGGGCACATATTTACATTTAGTTACAATCTTTCTGTTCAAACACAAAAAATAACTCCTAGGCAGCAAAGCAAGACGACCCGGGACAAGCAGCGACTCGCTCGCTTCCCTCAGAGCACCAAGGATTTCATGGGAGAGGTGGTCTCTCTTTTGATGAACAGTAAACACCTCACACCATATTAGATAGTTGAAACGACAAGGAATGAAAACCCTAAACATAAGCTGAGTGAGTGTTATGATGCTTTAATCTGTCTTTATTCACACTGGAACATTAGGTAGGAACACTGCCTTGCTCGAGAACGCCTCGGACTCTGTTCTGTAAACATCGGAGGCTAATGAGTCCCTGAGCAACAGGTTACCTGAGGCTAAGCTGCACTAAGAATGGCTTTAAAGAGGACTTATTTGGCAACAAGTTCAAGTGCTCTCTAATGAGCAGTGAGGGAACCCGACAGGCTGTTTCCACCGCCTCAAGAGGGGAAGGAAATGAAGGAAGTGTGAGTGGAAATACTAAAAAAGGCAGGAAAATATAACACAGACTGAGAGGATATCAATAGTGCTTTACAACCGGGAGTTTATTCACTTGTTTCTGCAGAACGGTTTGGAAAATACATATCTTATTGACATTATTTTGACTGATATTGCAATTGATTCTGGTTAAGTCCCGCCAGACATCTCAGCAGCACAGCAACATCTAATTTAAAAATGGTATTTTGACACATATTTAACAAATATTGTGCATCCTAATATTGTGCTTTCGATTAATTGTGCAGCCATAACGGTTACCTCTTCATGCTACATCTGCCATAACAGATAAAAGCATAACATTTTTTGCTGTTATCCCAAACTTTAATAATGGACTCTGCAAGGTGGAGGGTGAAATAGAACCCGGCCGTCACAGCAGAAACCTTCCTGATTTCCCCGGAGCCTCAAACGCAATTATAGTCCGTCTGAGGCCGAGCAGTGAAGCAGTGAAGCAGTGAAGCACTACTATCAGACGGAAACCTCTCAGCTCCAGTTCTGCTGAATCTTGTGTTTCTACTTGAACCAAATCACACACACACACACACACACACACACGTACTGTCTTATGGGTTATGATTTTCTTTCACAAACCACTGTGTAATTTAAAAAAATACATAGTTGTCAGTTTGAAAACAAGGCCGTGTTCCTTCACTCCCCCAAAGAAACAGCTGACACGGTGGAAAACTAATCAGAAAGCTTCCATCCACTGAGAGAAAATCTCCTCTCCTGACTTTCTTGCTCTTGTCTTTGTGTTTCTACTAGAGAGGATATGTCACTGTGACATCACTAGTAACCGGGCAGCTGATATATGTCACTGTCTGACTGGGCTTTTTTTTTATTTGTACTCATATTTTTAATGCACCGACTTGACGTCAGCATTGAAATCACAACTGGAAGAACAGACTGCTCCAGCATCAGGCCTTGGTTCTGGTCATGAAGACCCATAAACATGACGTGATAACATCGACATAAAACATTTTATTATGTTTTATTGTTTAATTAACTTTTGGAAGGACATGCTCTGCTTCAATCCTTCGTCTGCAAAGATCACATCCTGCTGTTTTTAAGGAACCAGAATCACTTTGAGGAGACTTTAAATTCTCCAGAGCACTAATTTACCATAAAATCTGCAGGAGGTTAATAAAGTGCTGCAGAGATGACGTGTTTTTGGAGGCCAACCCGGGTTAAAAGTTAGCATGGCACTGTATTTTGGATTATGGTAGAAAATAACTCTGTTGCAAACCCACAAATTTATGATATTTACATGTTTTTTTCAGCAATATAACCTTCACAAATTGACACTTGAAAGCTTCAAAATTCACAAGAGGGGTATTTACTCACTTATTTTATATCATAGAACAAAAAATTTAAATATCTTAAGCTTGTGTTAACCACAGAGTTTATTTCAGGCATTGTAACCAAAAAACGACGAGAAAAAACCCCCACATTGACTTCAAAACGAGGGAAACCAAAACTCTTTCTAGGTTTTGGTTTTAAATGAGTCAGCAATAACGTCTCCTGGAGCTGCAGACTTTCAAAACAAAGGCTTAAAACCTCTTCCTCGACCATAAAACTAATAATTGCAAAACTACCTTCATCTCTCTAGCTTACATGCTGATTTATCCCGAGACATTTCTCTCTGATCTCGGCTCTAATCAGCTGAATAACATCCTCCACAGTGAATCTGCTGAGGTCACAATGACATAAGCAAAGCAGCCTTCAATCGTTAAAGTGAGATTAAAAAACTCTTCTCTGTAAGGTTAAAGTAATAATCCTCCATGTCAGGCCATTTTGGACCTTTTTCTACTAAAACAGAAGTCAATGACGTTAAGATGACATCATGAGTAACCGGGCAGCCGTGGTGCAGAAAAACAGTTACTCCCACAAACACTACTGGTCCTATAACTCACTGTAATGGCTGTTTTGATGTTCTGGTGGGAACCCAAAACACACTAAATCAAGTTCATACAGCGTGTTTCCACGTTTGTGGTTGCGTATGAGGGTTCATGTATTAACTGATTATTCAGATTTATGACCACGAGTCACTGAAAGCATGTGACACACACACACACACACACCACATTCTTTGTTTTGTTTTTCCCGTTATCGCTCTACTGTAAATGCCACAAAGCCAACACAGGTGCAGGTTTTAAGGAAGTTGTAGGATGTTTGAAGAAATCTTCCTGCAAATAAATACTATAAAAACACAATAATTACAAATATTGAATGACAGTACTTGGAATTTTATAACTGAAAGTAGAATGTATGTATTACCCAAGATAGTAGGTAGTACAAGAAAGATAATAAGTAGGTTAAAAAACAGGAAATTATATGAAAATGAGATATGAAATGCAACATAAAAGGGCGGCTGTGGCGTAGTGGAGAGCAAGGTAGTTCTCCAATCAGAGGGTCGGTGGTTCGATACCCGGCTCCGGCAGTCGATGTGTCCTTGGGCAAGACACTTAACCCCAAGTTGCTCCCGAAGGCTTGCCATCGGTGTGGACTGGATGATGAATGTTAGTTAGAGTCTGATGGCCTGTCATCAGTGTGTGAATGGGTGAATGATATGTAATATACTACTGACTGTAAGTCGCTTTGGATAAAAGCGTCTGCTAAATGACTGTAATGTAATGCAGTGGTTCTCAACCTTTTTTCAGTGATGTACCCCCTGTGAAATACTTTTTCAGCCAAGTACCCCCTAACCAGCGCAAAGCATTTTTGGTTGAAAAAAGGATGCAATACTAAGCACCATCAGTGTCTGATTTATTAAACTGTCAACACTGACGATTGCATTGTTGCATTGAATTCAGTTTATGAACTTACACTTATATTTTATTGAATATTTATTAAATAACTATTTTTAAAGGATTTTTGAATGGATGCTAATTTTAAATATATATTTTTTTAAATCTCACGTACCCCCAGGGGTACACGTACCCCCATTTGAGAACCACTGATGTAATGTAATGTAATGTAACATAGTTCAACATCTGGAGTTGCATGTTGTGATTACCTGGTCATTGTTGTATGTTTGCAATCAATCCAGTGGTTAATTAGGACAACTTGCTTGTGCTTAACTTAAGTTGCAGCTGCAACTGGACTTTGCCTCACCTGAGCTGAGAGGGGGGTCGTCGTCCGTGGTGGAGAAGTCCAGCGTGGCCCCCGCGATGTCCACCATCTCGTCATCATCGTCGTCCTTACTGGGGTGATGGAGGCTGTCGAAGCTCCCGCTGCGGTAACCGGAGTTGTTCATCCTTCTTAATCCTGTTTTTTGCAACACAGCAAGAGTCAATTTTTAGCAAACAAGAACAGCCTATCTGCCGCCACAACAGCCGGGTGAACACCGGCGTTACCTCTGCGGCTGTCGGCTGAGTATTTACGATACAAGCTCGCTAGAAACTGAAACATTGTCACCGGAAATGCAGAAAAAGGGCTCCTTTAACAGCTAGCCTAGCTTAAGCATTTAGCCGTTACTCTGGCGACAAACTGACAGAATACAGCCGACAAACTGACAGAATACAGCCGACAAACTGACTAAATACAGCCGACAAACTGACTAAATACAGCCGACAAACTGACTAAATACAGCCGACAAACTGACTAAATACAGCCGACAAACTGACTAAATACAGCCGACAAACTGACAAAATACAGCCGACAAACTGACAAACTGACAAAATACAGCCGACAAACTGACAAAATACAGCCGACAAACTGACAAACTACAGCCGACAAAATACAGCCGACAAACTGACTAAATACAGCCGACAAACTGACTAAATACAGCCGACAAACTGACTCAATACAGCCGACAAACTGACTCAATACAGCCGACAAACTGACAAAATACAGCCGACAAACTGACAAAAACTGACTGACAGAATAACTGCAACAAACTGACTAAATACAGCCGACAAACTGACTTAATACAGCCGACAAACTGACAGAATAGAGCCGACAAACTGACTAAATACAGCCGACAAACTGACTAAATACAGCCGACAAACTGACACAATACAGCCGACAAACTGACTCGACAAACTACAACAAACTGACCGACAAACTGACAGCCGACAAACTGACAAAAATACAGCCGACAAAACAGCCGACAAACTGACTCAATACAGCCGACAAAATACAGCCGACAAACTGACAGAATACAGTCGACAAACTGACAAACAGACAACAAACTGACAAAATACACAAACTACAAACTGACTAAATAAAGCCGACAAACTGAAAATACAGCCGACAAACTGACAAACTGCCAAAATACAGCCGACAAACTGACAAAATACAGCTGACACAAACTGCCGACAAACTGACTCAAATACACCGACAAACTGACAAACTGACAAACTGAAAATACAGCCGACAAACTGACAAAATACAGCCGACAAACTGACAAAAATACAAACTGACAAAATACACAAACTGACAAAAATATAACAAACCAAAATACAGCCGTTACTCTGGTGATAAACTGACTTAATACAGCCGTTACTATGCCAACAAACTGACAGAACGCAGCCGTTGACAAACTGACAGAATACAAACTGACAGAATACAGACTGACAGAATACAAACTGACAGAATACAGACTGACAGAATACAAACTGACAGAATACACACTGACTGAATACAAACTGACAGAATACACACTGACAGAATACAGCTGACAAACTGACAGAATACAAACTGACAGAATACACACTGACAGAATACAGCCGACAAACTGACTAAATACAGCCGACAAACTGACAGAATACAGCCGTTGACAAACTGACAGAATACAAACTGACAGAATACAAACTGACAGAATACAGCCGTTACTCTGCAGCCGTTACTATGCCAACAAACTGACAGAAGCAGCCGTTGAGTTAACTGATATCACCCTAACGTCACCGCTTCTTATCACGCGCTGTCTCACGACTAAAGGAGGAAGAGGAGGAAGAGGAAGAGGAGGAAGAAGAGGAGGAAGAAGAGGAAGAAGAGAAGAGGAGGAAGAAGAAGAAGAAGAAGAAGAAGAAGAAGAAGAAGAAGAAGAGGAACCCACTTCACCTGTGGGACTCACAGCCGTGTACCAGTCGTGTGACTCGGGTTTCTCGGGCCTCCACACTAACACTGTTTAAAACACACAGGAGAACATCTTAACACTCAACAGAAGAACGAGGCAGGAGAACATCAGCAGGGTTCCGTGTTGTTTGTTCCACTTACAACCGGAAACGCAGAAGATTAGTCAAGTTAGCGAGTTTTAGTGACAACTTCCGGTTTGACAAATCATATAAATATATGTCCCTAAGTCACTATTATTACTATTATAGCTTAATATAATAACCATTTAGGTTGTTTTACATTTATGTGTGTGTTCAAAACGTGTGTTTGTGTCTTTCAAATCATAGAATGGTGGAGTTTTATTTTGAAGGGCTGGTGACTCGACTTCCGGTTGAACTGCCTTATAACGGCAGCTTGACACGAGCTGCTGTCGGCCAGGAAAACCAGTGGAGAGCAGAGCAGCTGATCGGGCTGCTATTTACAGAAACATATTATTTAGTAACGTTACAGTTATTATTATTTTATTTTTTCTACTTTTCACGTAAAAAACTATTTATTACATTTTTTTTTATTATTTCTTTATTTTATTTTTTTTTATTATTTATACTTTTTTTTAAATTATTGTTTATACATAACTTTTTTTTTCTACTTTTTAGATAAAAACTGTTTCTGACATTTTTTTAATTATTATTATTATTTTTTTATTATTATTTATACATTTAATCTTTTCATTTTTTCTACTTTTCAGATAAAAACTTTCTTACATTTTTATTATTATTATTATTTATACATTTAATCTTTTCATTTTTTCTACTTTTCAGATTTTTTTTTTTAAAATTATTTATACATTTAATAATTTTTTTACTTTTCAGATAAAAAATATTTTTTTATTTTTTTTATTTGTTATTATTTATACATTTAATCTTTTTTTTTTCTACTTTTCAGATACAAACTATTTATTACATTTTTCTAATTATTTTTTTCATTTTATTTTTTATTATTATAAATACTTTTCTTTAATTATTATTTATACATTATTTATTTTTTTTCTACTTTACAGATAAAAATTGTTTCTGACATTTTAATTATTAGAATTTTTTTATTATTATTTATAAATTAAAACATTTTTTCTACTTTTGAGATAAAAACTGTTTCTTGCATTTTCTTATTATTATTATTTTTTTCATTATTATTTATACATTTACTTGTTTTTTTTTTTTTCTACTTTTCAGATAAAAACTGTTTATTATTTTTTTTTTATTATTATTATTTATACTTTTTTTTCTACTTTTCAGATAAAAACAGTTTATTACATTTTATTATTATTATTTTTTTTTATTATTTATACATTTCTTTTTTTTCTTTTTTTCTACTTTTCAGATAAAAGTATCATATTAGTATTAAGGCAATATCAGGCGAATTTTAAAAACACAGGGTTTTTTAAACTGGGTTTAGTGCTGAAAATTGTGTGAAATTAAATTATAAGGAGGGGAAAGTTTGCCCAACTTAAGTGTAGTGTTTCACCGCAACATTATGTTGGTATTCATGCACAGAACAAACAGTTAGATTGCAGATAAATTGATGTTGATGTAATTAAAATAGACAGTGAGAAAATCAATATGTTGCAGGCTATAGATTTTAGATTAGATTCAACTTTATTGTACTAGTACAACGAAATGCAGTTTTAGCATCTAACCAGAAGTGCAAAAGAAGCAGTAAAGGTGCAGTGCAATGTGCTGGATAAATAACAGTATAAATAATAATCAAAAAAGAAAAATAACAGTATGAGTAGTATAAACAGTATAAACCGTATGAACAGTGTATATGAGATGCAAGATATGTACAGTATATATATAGTATAAACAGTAAGGTATAAGTATGTATAGTGCTGAAATAGGATGCTTTTACATTACAATTATTTATATATATTGCAAATCATGTTCAACCTAACATGTTTTTTTATTCTGTGTTTAGCTGCAATGCTTCGTTCATGATGGATTATTTAAATGTGATAAAAGCAGTTAAAGAGCGCCGCCTTGTGGTCATCTGTAAAAACAATGACTAAGGGCTCCTGAAGAAAAAAGTGAACATTTAACAGTGCATGAGTGCTGACAGAAAAGGCCTTTTTACTGAAGCTCTGATTAATCACCACAACCTCCTTTTCTTTCATCCCTTCCCATGATGCCTTGTTCCTTCCCGCTTACCTCCCACTCATTCATCTCCCTGTTCTCCAACATAAACATCTCCCTCAGTGTTTTTCTTCTTTGAGTGGGGTCTGTTTCTCATCACTTCCTCCTCTTTCATCTGCATAAACTCATAAATTCAAGTCGCTGAAGTGAGATTGCAATAATTCCCGTTTCCGTCTGTCTGTCTTTCGTCCCTCTCTCTCTCTTTATTCCCATCAGCCTCACTGTTCTTCAATCTGGGTCAGGAAAAAGAATGAACTCCCTCACTTTTCCCAAAACACAGATTCTTTGCCTCCACAACAGCTGTTTTCTGTATTATTTCTCTCTCTGTCTCTGCGAGGTGGAACACGACCACCTAAAACACTTTTCTCTTCTTCTATTCTCAGTTTTATTAATGTCTTTAACGGCTCTAGTCTCCATTGAAAGTACCACTTAGATGACCCACTTATGTTATTGTGTAACAGAACATTATACCCCCACCAGTCTGACCCAGGAGGAGGATTTTACATTTTAATGGTGGGAACATTTTTTATTTATCATAAAAAACATTTATCATGTTTATGACACTGAAAAATTGCAGATTCTTGTGAAGTAATAAATATTTGCAGCTCCATGTCATCCTCCCTACAATTAATTCATATTTTTCTGGCATCACATATTATGGAAGAACATTGTGGCCAAAAAAATAACATAAAACAGGTGAAAAAGTAGGAGTAATAAAATATTAGTCGAAAGAAAAACATAATTTTATAGCTGTGAGACAGTTACTAAAACAATTTAAATCTACTACATTGATTTTGTAAGTCAAACATTTGACTTATAGTTTATAATCTCCATTCAATATTTTTTTATTAAAATAATTAAATTCATAAAATCACAATCAATTCAAATTTTAAAAAAGAAAGTAAAAATTTCACATCATTTTTTAAACAGAAAAAATATATAGTGTCTTAATATCTTATCATTTTGACAGAAAGTAGAAACTGTGACTTACTACAATAATAAAATAAAAACAAATTTTATTTATATAGACCCATTAATAGGTTGGTCTCAGACGGCTTTAAAAAATATATAACATACAACATAATTAATTTGGATAAATTTAGGAACATTTGAGAAGAAAAAATGTAACAAAAGTCTGAAGGATGTCAGTTAAAATCTTAACATATATTTTTTTAAATGACTGCAAACAAAATTATGTAAATGAACAGTGACTTACTGTATTGTGCTCATACTGTATATTGCTGTGAGTGCAATGCATTCTGGGAATTCTACCACTTGGTCCCATTATCCCACTACAGCTACTTTCACAGTAACTTGCTTATTTATGACAAATAACTTGACGTTTCTACTACAAAAAGTTTATGTATTTCTAGGATACAGTATACTGTAAATTATACCATAATCTATAATATAATAATATATATATAATATATAAAATATTGTCATGTTTGAATTATTACAGCAAATTATTTCATGCTTTTAATACAATAAGTTGCTGTATTCTTTCGATAAAGTAGAGAAACTGTGAATGTAAAGTGTCTTTAAGCAGTCATTTTCTTTAATTTTACATTACAAAGTTTTACAGTGTACAAAGTTGGAACTAAATGCACATTTCAGATCTTTTTTTAAACATTTTTATAGCCGTAGTACCCCCCCCCCCAAAAAAACAATGGGATCATCAATAAGTTTTAACGAGCCCTCTCTTTAATGCGTCTCCTCACCACATCCCAACGACTCCACTTACCATCCGTCAACCTCCATTTGCACTCAGAAGTATTTACTTAACCGTCCAACCACACACACACACACACACACACACACACACACACACACACACACACACACACACACACACACACAGCATAAAGAGACCGTTCACCCACAGTGGATATGAATCACGACAGGAGACAGTGAAGCTAGTTTAAAATACTATTATTATTATTTATGGTACTTTTTTTTCCCCTCACGTGAGTGTTTTTGCAGTTACACAATCTTGTAATGCATTTTGCACACACAGCAAAAAAAAAAATTGAATAAATCAAAATTACATAGGAAAAAAAACATGAAAAGAAGAAATATACTCTCAAGCGACTTTCTCTCCTCTCTTGTCAAGTCGATACGTTTCCAGTTGGTTTAGAAAAAATACAAGAATACACGTAATATGTACAAAACAGGATAAGTATGTGTGGTTTGTTTGGTGTTAAAACAGCAGGAATCATCTTAGAATAAACTACAGAAAATGTAACTTTTAATAAACTTTAAGCTGCAGATGTGTTGAAATGAATACAAGTAGAAAATGACAAAGAGTGTCTGTTTTTTCACTTAACTTCAACAGCCAAGATAAACACATTTCCTCTTCCAAATCCCTCCCGTCTCTTGTTGAGCTGTTTGTTTTTCTCTTTATTTGATTTACTAAGGCAGGCAGAGCGGGTTTAGTTTGAGGTTTAAAGCTCAGGAGACTTTGGTAACGTAGCAAAAAAAAAAAAAAAAAAAAAAAAAAAGAGAACAAATTGGGAAAAAAAAAACCCAAACTTTCTCAAATTTTAAAGCACTAGTTTGAAATTTTTGAGTTACTCTTGTTTGCTTTCTTGCCGAGATTCAGCCGAGAAGATAGACACCCCTCTCAGATATATATGCGTTAAATATGAAGCCAAGTCCAGCAGCCAGCTAGCTTAGCTTAGCACGAAAACAGGAAGCAGAGGTAAAAGCACGCTAATTAACACGTTATATCTTGTTTGTGTAATGCTCGTGTAATTGTGTCGCTGTGGACAGAGCAAGGCTAGCTGTTTCCCCCTGTTTCCAGTCTTTATGCTAAGCTACGCTAGCAGACGGCTTGCTTTAGCCTCATTATTACCGTACAAACATTAGATTGGTCTCAAACGTCTCATGTAACTCTCAGTAGGAAAACAAACAAGCGTTCTTCACACTACGGTCTCCGGTAAATCCTAAATGGATGAGTTAACCGAAGACAGAAAAGTACAGATATACAGAAATGGCTGACTCGTCTCCCTCTTCACGTTCATCTTTTACAAACCAATTTTTACAACCTATTCCAGTCTTTCAAAAAAAAACAACAACAACAACAACACTATATACACATTGTTTACATTATAAACACAAGTGTCTTCTGTACATAACAGTTATCACGTGACGAGTGGGTGGAGTCTCAAACCCCACACGGTATAACATGTTTGTAGTACAAAGTATTACGAAGGTTTAAAGGGAGATAATACAGAACATGTTTTTGCTGAATGAAAAGTGTCAGCCAGCAACGAACGTGAATACAAAAGAAAAAATAGCAGTTAATAATGCTGCATTTCAATTAATTGACTTAAGTGTCGGTAACATTTTTCTTCCGTGTGAACACTCCTTTGATTCTCTGAACCAGGAGATTTAAATATAAAACGCAAAAAACACACAACAACAAGAAATAAAGCAGCGTCTCAGCGACACATTCAAGAAAATATGTCTTTGGCAACGTAGTGTTAGAAGAAGTGTAGTGTCATTAATACAGTCTTACAGTACATGTTTAACGTGGAGAAGAGGATATAGTTTGTTTTTGTGTGTGTGTGCTTTTATTTTCCTTCTTTGTTCACATACAAGTAGTCTTCTTCTTCTTTTGTCTTTTTCTTCCTTCAGTCTTTTATGTTGTTGATAAAAAATTTAAAAAAGGGTTGTTGGTTTAGTCCTGAAACTTCCGGTTCTCTGCTAATCCCTTAAAAGAACAGTTTGACATTTTGGGTTCACTAAATATGAAGCTTCAGCTTAGTTTAGCATAAATGCTGCGTTCCATTAGCCTCAGAAATTGGAAGTCAAGGCTGGGAATGTAATTGTTAGCCACTGTTATCCACTGTTAGCCATTGTTATCCATTGTTAGCCATTGTTATCCACTGTTATATATTGTTATCCACTGTTATATATTGTTAGCCACTGTTATCCACTGTTTTTCACTTTGAGTCACTGTTATCCACTGTTATATATTGTTAGTCACTGTTATCCACTGTTATCTATTGTTAGCCACTGTTATCTATTGTTAGCCACTGTTATCTATTGTTAGCCACTGTTATCTATTGTTAGCCACTGTTATCTATTGTTATCCACTGTTATCCACTGTTTTTCACTGTTAGCCACTGTTTTTCACTGTTAGCCACTGTTTTTCACTTTTAGCCACTGTTATCCACTGTTATCTATTGTTATCCACTGTTATCTATTGTTATCCACTGTTATCTATTGTTATCCACTGTTATCTATTGTTAGCCACTGTTATCTATTGTTAGCCACTGTTATCCACTTGGAACTTAGACCGGTTCAAATGTAACGCAGCAAATTACCAACCTCCTTTTAAACAAGATAAAACATGTTAAACGGGTAGTCTTAGAGGTGCTGACGGACTTTAAAGTGGTGTTGATCTTTTCACATAACTCACGGCAAGAAAGTGATGGTGCTTATTTCCCAAAATGTCAAACTATTCCTTTAAGAGACTCTGTTAAACTTATCGATCCTCATTCTCTTGTTGTCTTGAAACTGACTAAATGTGACTACAAGCTCCTGCTTCTTCATCTCTTTCGGCTTTTTATTTTTCTTCAGTAATGTCCGTATCCCATCGACATTCCCATCCCGATCCCCAGACCCAGACCCAGGCTCTCCCTAAGCCCCCTCAGCTGCTCCTCCCCCAGCCGGGTCTTGTCCTCCAGCTGCCTCTGCTCCACCAGCAGGGCGGCCTTCATCTTCACAAAGTGGCTGCGACGGGGAAAAACATGAACATTTTAGAAATGTATACAGATGAGACAAGTATGGGTCACACGAGGACCCAAAGGTGAACTATTTGACTCTTGAATTGGAAAACTTTTGCGCATTTTTAGTTATTATTTTTATGTTTTTACGTGAATTTTAATATTTTATCTAATGCTGTGTTTTAATGTTTGTTTTCACTACGAGCTCACCACAAGAGGTAGCTAATTGTCATTTTTGGGGGGCGATTTCCTAGATTTTCTGTCCAAAAAAAACATGCTTCATGCTTCCAAGTTGATGTCTTTGTGGTAATGTATCTGTCTAGCCAGTTTCCTTTTTCCAAAACCACAAATTTCACAGACTAGAGCTCAAAAGTGACAAAATATTCTACTGTTACATCCATCAAACACGCCTCTTTTAGCCTGTATTCAGTGTGTGTGTGTGTTATGGTGCGTGGTGGCGTTGTGTACCTGTAGTCCCGGTGCTGCTCCGGTGAGAGGCAGCGGGCCAGAACCCGGCTGACGGCCTGCTCTCTGCGGTCCACGTGGTCCTTCAGGTCCTGAGCCTCGGACAGCTGCCTCAGGAGCTGACGCTTCTTCTCCAGCAGGGGGAGCTAGAGGACAGAGAGAGACATTTACATTTAAGGACATTTAAGTGACCCCTTTAATCATTTATTTATTACATGTTGCATATTGTCATGTTTCTACGGTAGCCCAGAATGGACAAACCCCACAAATACCACATCTTGGTGCATTTAAAAGCTGATCACTGTGCTCACCCTCTCGTGGAGCTCCGTCTCGTTGTCCAGTGTGTCCAGCGTTGTCTCCACCCTCAGCAGCCTCCCGGACAGCGACAGCAGCAGACTCACCACTTTGTCCAGGTCGCCGATGAACATGCGGAACTTGTCCACCTCGTTGGGCTTGCACACTGACACCACCATGCTCTCCACCTGAGGACACGGAGAAAAGACACAGCTTAACACTGTGGTTCTGTCTTTGTTTTCAGTCCTTCAATGTTAAAAATGTGGTTGGGTTTGGTGCATGAGATGGTAACACTGTCTGATCAGGAGCACAGTACTTTCTCTTGGTCGCCATTTTGTGTCCTTCAGTGTATAAAGAACTTGATTTTTCAAATTAATGTGCCATTATTATGGTTCAAAAGTCAAATAAGTAAGAATCAATGTGTGACTGCATGATGAAGTAAAGGAACGGATGAAGTGAGCAAGAATTTTGATAATAAGCTTCTAAAATGTAAATATTTGTCTTTTTTTTCTTCATTCTTCTGATAATAAATGAAATACGATGAAATGTTTTGTATTATTTTATTTAAATATTTCAACTTGGGCTCTGAGAAAATACGATAGACATTTTTCTCACATTCATTTTTACATATTTATAGATGTATTTAGAAAATGATCTGTATATTAATCGATGAAAATAATTGCTTGTTGCAGCTTTATAACTCTAAAAGCAGTAAAAGAAAAATACATGGAATTGAGTGATCTCTAAAGTGACCTTCTTGCACCATATATATCATTGTAAATTGACTTTTTTGGTGGTTTTGGACTCATGATCGGACAGAATAAGTGGATCTGGGTCTCTGATTGTCTGCCTGTTTACTGATGGACGTCATATAGAGGATCAGGGCTAAACTCAGACTGATCCAGAAGCAGTTTAAAGTTCCTCTCAGTAACTTTAAGTGAGTTTGTTTAGATTCCTAAAGTCTTCTCCTCACCTCCTCTCCCAGCTGTGCGTTGGCTCTGATGTCCTCCTGCAGTCCCCTCTGAGCTTCTCTCAGCACTCCCAGCTTCTTGCGGAGGCTCTCCATCAGCTGTTTCTGCACCACGGACGGAGGAAATGTTAGAAAAATAAACTCTCAGAATGAAAACAACCGGCGACGCGTCATCGTCGTCTCACCTTGTACGTCAGCTCGTCGTCCTCGTCCCTCTCTCTGTTATCAGCGAAGTCCTTCATCTGAGACAGGAGCTGAGCTTTGGCGGCCGACGTGCTGTAATAGGACGAACAGCTGGAGCTCGCACCGGACCGCCTGGGGGAGGGGGGGGTCAGTTTAATATATTTGAGATAAAACACAAGAGGTCGAAGCGATAAAACAGACACGCGGACGTAAAACAGAGTGATTAGAAAAGTTCATGAATAACAAATGCAATCAGTTATGTTGTCTGAGTGACGCAAGAGAAAAACAAGGCGGCAGATGGAAAACATCTCGACTCCTAACGAGCAAATAAAGCAACAAAAATACAAGAACAGAAAAATAAAAATAATGAGCATGAAATCATTATAATCTATCCATATTCTATAATCGAAAGGGTTTAATGGTTGTGTTGTTAAAAATACCAGATGTCTTTTTCACAACACAACCATCCTGCAGTTATGAACTAATTAAATGTTGCAATTTAATCATAAATATAGCTTATTGTTAAGTGTGTTTCTCATGCATACATAATTCTTACATAATTTAATGTATGTTCTTGGTTTTTGTATCTGGATTTTTGTTCATTTTTGCAAATATTTCATAAAAATATTGCTTTACAAACTGCGTAAAATTATCAATTTTTAAAAAGGAACATCATGAGATAACACATTAAGAATTAAGGATGAAAACAAAGTTTAGTCAGACACTTTCACCAGCACATCAACTTATACTATGCATACTGTATATTGGTATTAACATTATTATTATTATCATATTATTTATGACATTTATAGATAGATTAAAAGGAATTTAAAGGCTCAAATTCTGATTAATTACACAATTTTCCGTCAGAGTTCACTTTCTAAACTCTCTAGTATTTGTTTTTCTGTCATATGTGGTATCAGTTACCCATCTGGCATCTGTGTTGGGAAAAAAAACAACCGTTTGTAAACATAACAGGGAGAGCAGATAGAAAGCTGCAGTGTGGAGCTCTGGAAAAGGATTGTGGGAAACCAAACTTCAGTTTCTCTCTCTCTCTGGTTACCTGTCCAAGCTGTCGGTGCTGTGCTCCGTGGTTTGGTAGGTTCCTCTCCAGCTCTCCCTGCCCGACTCCCCCTCACCGCTCTGGGGGAAGAGCTCCTCCAGGCTCAGCCTCTCTCGAACCCCGGCCTCCAGCTCCTCCTCCAGGGAGCCGCTCTCCGCTCTCGTCCGACCCGACGGTGAGTCCGGTAAGGTGTCGATGTCCGTCTCCAGGACCGTGACCGGCAGGGCGAAGCAAGGGAGCTCGCTGGTGATTGGCTCGTCCTGCTGCGGGAGCCCGTCGTCGTCCTCCTGGAAGTCGTCGATGTCCGTCTCCATGGGGATGTCCAGGTCCACGTCCAGGCTGTGTGCTGGACTCGGGCTCAGGGTCGTCTCCGATTCGGTCCCTGGTTCTGGGGCCTTCTGGGGCTCGATGCTCTGGAAGCCCCGGTTCGTACGGAGTTGCCGCTGCTGCTGCTCGTAGTCCATGGAGAAGTAGGATTCAGGAGGTAAAACGCCTCCGTTTGCGAGGACAGGTGGAAGGTTTGAGTCGCTATGAACTCTGGGAGATTGGGCTCTCTCCCACTCGGCTCCTGGTCTCACGTTGGACTGCTGTTTGTGAGGTTTGACTGATACTCTGTCCTGGTCGGAGTCACCGATCAGCTCAGAAAAACTACAAAGAGACAGAGAAAAACTTTATCAACACAAATACAAAAAATATGGAAATGACTAAAAGTGGCTCCAGGACACATTTTAGTTCCCCTAAAAACTTCTTTTAGTTCCCCAGAAACTTCTTTTTCACTTCTGTCTTTCTTCGAACTAAACACTTTAACCTGGTTTAACTGCTGCAGCGATGGCGCCGCTGTGGCGTAGTGGAGAGCAAGGTAGTTCTCCAATCAGAGGGTCGGTGGTTCGATACCCGGCAGTCAATGTGTCCTTGGGCAAGACACTTAACCCCAAGTTGCTCCTGAAGGCTTGCCATCGGTGTGGACTGGATGATGAATGTTAGTTAGAGTCTGATGGTGGCACCTTGCATGGTAGCCTGTCATCAGTGTGTGAATGGGTGAATGATATGTAATATACTACTGACTGTAAGTCGCTTTGGATAAAAGCGTCTGCTAAATGACTGTAATGTAATGTCACAGTGTACTGCAGGGTGTGGTCAGTACACTGTGACATCATTGCAAGGAGTGGCTACAGGTGCGAAGTAAAACAAAGCTTTTCAACTCACTGTTAAAATCATCTTTAATATATTTTTCTGCTGTATTAAAGCTACAAAAAAAAATCATTCCAAGGGGGACGAGTAATTTCAAATAAAAAACTTTAAATAGTTAATTAGTTATTTGGGATTTTTTTAGGTTTATTAAAATCCTGTTTTTTGAAGATGAGATTATTTTATTCACTGGGAATATGAAAATGTACCTTTTAGGTTTCCTGCTAGGCTATCAAAGCCGGATTAACACACTATAACCACATTAAAAGCGTGTATTGTTGGTGGGTTGAGTAACTGTTTAAAGGCACATTATGTAACAATATAACTATTATAAAACTTTAAATTTACTGTCCAGCTCACCTGCTCATGCTGCTCCCTGTTGGTGGCGGTGGAGGTGGAGGAAGCGATGATAAATCCTCCATCCTCTCCTGCTGTCCTCCATACGAGCCCCTCATGTCGCTCTCTTTTAGGGGCGGAGCCACCGGCCTGAAGCTCCGCCTTGAGAACATGGGACTGGGCGGAGCAACGGCAAAGCCCCGCTCCGGGGATTGAGCCTGATTCTGATTGGACGGAGCGTGGGTGAAGGGGTGTTGCTGCATTTGTGGGTGATTCTGATTGGACGAAGGCTCTTTGGTTTGGCTGCAGCTGCATCGCGGGCAGGACTCGGACACTTCCCGTCTCTCCGGAGGAAGACTGTAGGACCTCTGTCGGGACACTTCAGGTGGAGGGACGCATGAGGAGGTGTGGGTTGGATAGTGTGGGGCGTCGAAGGATGTAAGGGTGGAGTGAGGTGAAGAAGAGGAGGTGAAGAGGGTGTGGTGGGACGCACGCCTGCGGTGGAACTGCTCCCACTTTGGGGGCGGCGGTCTGGGCGGAGGCAGAGTCTTCTTCCTGTTTGGCCGGGCGGTGCTGCCGGCTTCTCCTCCCCTGACTCCGCCCCCTCCTTCCTCCACCTCGCTCAGGGTGTGGCTGGTCGCCACGGAGATCGATGGCGACCAGCGTTGGCTGCTGTTTCTGTCAAAGCGGAGGTCGTTTTCGGACATGGCTCGTCCTCGCAGGGAGAGAGGAGCCGGCGGCGGAGGGAACGCGTATCCGTTGCGATCGTCGTCGGCCGGTCTGTGACCCCATCGACCCTGGTGGTGCTGATGATACGGATTGGTGGTCTCTGGAGGTCTGGACTCCCGTCTCCAGCTGGAGTAATCCCTTTGTCAACAAACAAATCAAACGGTCCACATTTAAGAACATTAAAGGAACAAATGATTCACATTTTTCTTTCCACAAAAAGACCACAAACCACAGAGCTGATGGAGCATTTTCTACACAATTTTTGAGTGTTAAACTCGTCATAACTAATAACTAAAGATGTTTTTTTCCTGACTTTAATTTGAATCATTTAGTGATGAATATTTAAAGGGATAGTTCAACATTTTGGGAGCTTGCTTTCTTTCCGAGAGTGACTCTAGAAGATTAAAACCTCTCTGATTTGTGCTGGATATGATTAGCGTAGTTTAGCATAAAGACAGGAAGCTCCTAAATAATGCTGCTGGATGCTGTGGTTGGCCAGTCTGCGGTTGAGGGGCGGGGCTTAGCAAAGGGTCTATTTTGGATTTAGGTTATAGTTATGTGGTGCAACTATTTCTGGAGTTTAAATTTCTATTTGTGGATGAGATTAAACAAAGAAAACAAAGTTTGGTAATTTGTGTATTTTTCGTTTACCCCTTGTATTTATGCTAAGCTAAGCTATCTACATCCTGACTCCAGCTCTGTATTAACGTGTACCCAAAATGTGAACTATATCGTTTAAATTTTCATGATTAAATACTGACAATCCAAAAATAAAGTTTGGAAAAAAACATCTTAATGTCTTATATAATAGTAAAACTCAGCTAACCTGATTTATTGAGACTCTCGGTGTGGTTTGATCACACTTAATTGGGTTTTCTTGGTGACAACTGTCATAAGTTTCTTATATTGCTAAATTTTGAATTGTTGTAAAGCACAGAAAACACATTCTCATGCAGATTATCTAAAACGGCTCTAAATTTGGGCAGAAAAACATGCATTACGGTCAAAACCTCTCCCCTCTTCATTAAAAGGTTTCCAGAGGCCTTCAAAGGTCCGGGTTACGAAACAAAAACAATCGGAGAAAGTGGTTAAATTACATTTAATGTTTCCTTCATGCATCCCAGACTCTCTGAACTGTTTCTGTCTCGGGTCAGATATGAGTAGAAGTTGTCGTCCTACATGCAGGAATCAGCGTCCAACCCACATACCATTATGGGCACATAATTTAAGCATGGATGATTGCTCTGCACACTTAAAGAGCTCATTATAGTCAAAACACAGCCGGGCATGACTGAGTGGGATTTCCTCCCCCGTTTTGGGAGCACAATGGGCCGACCCCACCTAAAGTCTCCGGAGACTCACTTAGAGACAATCAGAGACGGAGCAAATGTGTCAGAATGGGAATATAGAAGGTCAATCAAAAAGAAATGCTTCTTGTTTAAATGAGTGTGTGTGTGTTTGGACTACAGGAAGTGGCTCACCTCTCCGTCAGGCTGTACTTCCTGTTGAGGTTGGTCGTTTCCTGTTGCCGGGCGGGATGCATCTGTGGAAGACGTTTTAAGGCTATGGTTAATAACACCGAAAGGAGTGAAGGAAGGAATAAATCTGGGGCGAAATGTTTGGTCAGCACACGTCAATGCTGGAGGGAAACGGGTGTGTGACTCCACCCTGTCGTATACTTTAATGGTGAGAAGGTTTAATGAGGTGGAGCTATTTTATTAGGTCAAAAAACTGCATGCCAAGCAGGTTTGTTTGATTTTAGATCACTTTTCAAATCACATTCTTTATGCAATTGTTTTATATTCTGTGTCTCCTCCTAAGGGCTGCACCTGACAATGTTTTCCATTATCAATAAATCTACAAATTATCTTCTCAATTCATCAAATATGACATTTGTCCAAAACCCAAATATTTAAGAATCAGAATCAGAAGCGGTTTATTGCAAAGTATGTTTTGCACATACAAGGAATTTAGGTTGGTGAAGTGGTGCATTGAAAATAAACACAAAATATGACCATTTTCTATAGAATATGATAAACAAACAAACAATATAAGAGTATGTTATAATAAGTTAGGTGTTAAGTGTCAGTTTACTGTCATAAAAGACAAAATAAAACATTAAATATTCATAATTGAGAACCAGTTTTTGGCATTTTTCATTTAAAAAAAGAATGAATAAATAACAAAATGATTGTTTTACTTTGAAAAACAATATGATTTATTGTTTCAGATTTATCTTTCTCTGAACTGTTGTTGCATTCTTACATTTAATTGTGTTTTATTATATTTCAATTTATTGGACTCAACTAGACTTCATTTAATTCTGAGCTATTCAGCTTTTTGTTGAAGGTCTGTTTTATTTGTATTTTCCTGGAGCTTTCAAACGCATTTCAAGGTCTCTCATCTGCAGATAAATTGCTCAGCTGTTTTTTAAATTCATATTATTTTGCCAAACTTCTGCTTTTCTCATTATCACAAAACAGAGGCTCCATTTTTATTGACTCGATGGACAAATAAACAAGAAGAAATTTAAATAAATGACTGAAAAACAGATAAAACTGTCTTTTGTTGATGAAAATAAATAACTCTTATTGTGGCGACAGTTTATCAGATACGCCTGCACCTTCAACCTGGTTTGTAACTCCTCCAGTGGAATGCTGAACGAACTCATTGCACTCACAGATAGCTGCACAATACACACACACACACACACACACACACACAACACACACACACACACACACACACACACACACACACACACACACACACACACACACACACACACACACACACAGATTCCTGGGTGAGGTATTTTCTGTCTGCGATGTAAATCTGAACACTCAGACGGTGTTTTTGTTGGAATGCTGCGCTGTGAATTTAACATATTTGGCCGTCACTCGCTGTCAACAGAGAATAAAATCCATAAAATGTTAACAACTGATAAGTTTGTGATAATAAACTCTAAACCTCAAGGACCGTTGATGCCCCCTCCGAACTTAAATCCACTGTCTCTTGGGCTTTAAAGGGGCATTACGTGATTTATAGCTTCTTCTGGCCGCCACTGGTGAATAAATGGAAAACATTTGAGTTTTTTTATTCCTTTACAGCTGGTAAAGAATAATAATATCATCTTGCAAAATATTTTTTAACATTTGCAAGTTTTAGCCCTTCATAAATCATATCTATGCATTTAATATAGTATATCTCACATGTCCTTAAGGTAAAAACAACATAATAATAAGTGTGGATTTAATGTCCCAAAAATAAAAATAAAAGATGTGATCAGATCTAATTTTGCTGCAAACAACATTTAAACTTAACTTAAAAACTTAACAAATATTTTTTAAATAAATATACTCATAGAAATACTTTTTTTTTTATCATAACATTTACATCCATCCCCTTCGTTTATAATTCCGTGATTCATTTATATGTTCATGTACTTCTCTACAATTGTATTCACTTTCCTACAGATTCTCTCGAAGACAAATGTGTGATATGATGAGGTTACTAAGAGGTTAAAGGTCACAGTAGTGTCAACAGTTCAGACCGAGAGAGTTGAATCATTTCGTGGGCAAAGCTGTAACCCAACGCTGCTATTATTGCTGACACAAGTGTCCGCCGCTGTTGCGCAATCTCCCTCAGCTCCACGAGCTATTTGAATCTTTAGTGAGAAGTTCTGGCTTTTGACCGCATGCAGGATGCGAGGTTTCAACTCTAAACCAACCGTCCAACTAAGGAGGGACACTCGATCTCCCTTTTGTGTAGCTGTTTCTTTTTAGAGAACCGGGTCTTCGGTCCTCGGTCCAAAACCCCACAGTCTGATTTCAGTGAGCTGCAAAGTTTATCTTTCACTCTAGTTTCAGTTCTGCCGGCTGTTATTCTGCTTAGTAAGGAAATCTGTTTGGCTTGTAAACAACACTTGTTAGCGGTTGCTAACGTGTTTCTGTCTCAAAAGGATTGATGCCTGCTGAAGAAATCATGTTTTTAGGTCTTATGAATGATGCTTTGGTATAGAAGTTCCTTTATCAGCAATGTTGATGTAATGTTTTGGTTGCTGGTTGGTGTTTAATAGCTTAAAAATTAAGCTATTTTACATACGACAAAACCATAGACTGTACATAAGAAGTGACCTATTGGATTGTTGGCTGATGTTTTGAAGCCTCGAATTTAGCGTTTTGGCCGTCGCCATCTTGGCTTTTTTGCAACCAATGAACAGAGGTAGCCATATTTGGACTGCAGAGGAGTCACGTAGTGGTAGTGGCAGCAACCTGACATATGTACACTTTGAATTGATTAACAGGTGCTATATGTATAGAACTTGATTGATTGATAGATATAGTCTTCCATCAATGGCAATAAAAACAGATTGTGCCCTATTATCCTGCGTTTTTAAACGTGTGTCTTGATGCATCATTTATGAGTTAGAGCAGCACTCTTACCTCAGTAGGAGTGTAGCTCCTCGCTGTGATACCCTGGTGATGAGGTTGCTGGTTCTCCAGGAGCTGAGAAGGGCTGTTGACGGGATGAAAAGCCGATCTCTGGACTTGATTCTGGGTGTGGCCGTGGGAGAACGCCTGAGGCTTCGGCTGGAAGTCGTGTTGGAAGTCCTGATTTATTTCTCTGATGCTGTAAAACTCCTGATGTGAGCGGAGCCGAGCATCCTCCTCCCTTTCCCTCTCAATCTCTTTCTCTCGTTCTTCTTTGAGACGTTCCTCCTCTCTGGCCTTCTCCATCTCTTTTTCTCTCTCCAGTTCAAGCTCCCTCTCTCGTTCCCTCTCCCACTGTCTCACCCTCTCCTCTCGTTCCCTCTCCCGCTGAACCTCCTTCAGCCTTGCCTTCTCCATTTCTAACTCCCTCTCCTGTCTTTCCCTCTCCCGTTCCCTCGCCCTCTCCTCCCTCTCTCTCGCTTGTTCCCTCTGCTTCTCTCTCTGCCTCTCCATGCCGGTGCTCACAGACATCCTCCTGGCCTCCATAGTGTTCGGAAGCAGGGCAGTCTCCTGCTGAAGTCCCCCCTGGTAGGAGTATCTCCTCTGGGTCGGGTGCTGATTGAGCTCCCCTCCCTGGAGCTCCTGATGATGGAGGGGTTTCTTCTGCCTGCGACTCGATAGACTCGAGACATTGGATGCGCCCTTGCTCGTCTCCTCGAAGAACTTCATTCTGTCCGCAAACGGAAGGATATCCGACTCGTCCGTCCGTGAAGAGGAGCGACTGTATGAGGAAGTGGATGAGGAGGTGAAGGCACAAACCCCATGCCGTGACCCTGTGAGTCCCAACGCCTTCTCACCGGAGACTCCACACCGTCTTTCTGGTTCGGGTTCTGGTTGTAGTTTGTGCTCGGGGGTCCAACGCCAGCGGCGGGCTTTGCCAGCAGGCGCTGGTTCCTCTATGACTCGTACACCGACACCAAAATTTGGCACTCCTGGGTCCAGAATCTGAACGGACCTGGATGGGATGTTGTTTTGAGTGTAGGTTGTCGACTGAGTCTGCGAAACCTCATCGTTCGATTCACTTGAGGTTTTTGCTTTCTCACCCGGTGCATCTTGGGGACTAACAGGTGAGGCAAATGCGACTTTGGTAGTCCTCTCCTGGGCAGGGGGTTCAGGGTCTGCCCCCTCCTCATTGAGGTCTTGACCCTCTTCCTCCTGGACAGTTTCCCCGCTGCAGAGCAACCCTCCTGGGCCATGACTCCTCTGAAGCTGAGCCTTTTTCCTCTGGATTTCATTCCGGAGGTTGGTAGCGAATCGCTCGCTACGACGACGGTTTCGGCGATGGTTCCTGGACGCGTTCGACCTCTTCATGTCCAACATTTCTGCTGCAACCTCTTTACATTTACCTCCACTTCCTCCTCTATCCAATTCCCTCTGCTCCTCCAGTAACGTATCCACACTGGCAGCAGCACTAAGAGGCTGGAAATCTCTCTCTAGTATCTGGTCAGAGCTTAGCCTCCTCTGGGTTGATCCAGTGGGATCCCCTGGTCCGCTCACAGAGCGGCCCCATGGGTGGTGATGCTCTGTTGAGGGGAGGGACCCACCATTTACACCCTTGCTTTCAAGCCTTTCACTTGAGCCTCCGTCGTCATCATCCCCATCTAAGAACACAGATCCTGGAGTCGAACAACGGCTGCCTCCCCGCTTGTTTGACGGCGCTTGGACGTGGTTGTAAGGAGCTTCTTGGTCGTCCCTTGTGGGCTGAAGCGACGAATGCGACCACTGGCTGCTACAAGAAGACAAGGAGGGATCAGAAGTGTCCGATGGATTGTGAGGCTCCAAAGAAGAGCTATCACTATTACACTGCAATAACTGTAGTTGTGTAGCGAGGAGCTTATCGGGGGCGCTGTGCCGGTGAAGCCCCGTAGAGGAGTGCTTGGTCTGGGAGTGCATGATACGAGAATCCTCTTGAACCATCATGGAGGATTCTGCAGGTAAGGAGCCAGGACGAGAGGAGGTGATGGGATCAGGGAGGTGATCTGAAGTGCTCTCTGAATTGTAGTCCCTATTAGCGCGAGGATCACATCTGATTTGTCTAACGTCTTCTGTCTGTCTTTGGATATAGTGCGAGTCTTTTAAATTCTCAGTTTTGTCACCTTCTCCTGGTGCAGGGAAGCCGTTAAGCATTCCCGATTCAACATCCAGAGAGGACTTGTTTTCCTCACGGTAAAAAGAATCACTGGAAATTTCAATCGGAGCGGAGACGCAACGTTTGTTGGCGGCATTAGGCCGAGTCCTGGTTGCCCTAAAACTGTCCTTCCTGGTTGGAGGCTGAGGAGGGTTCATCTTTCTCTCAGCTCCTCTTTCTCCATTTCTTATGATCTCAAAGTCTCCTCTGTCATAACAGCAGGATGAAGGCCTCTCTCTAACCTCAACAGGCCTTGTTCTTGGCCTGGTCAAGGACCTGGACTTGAGTATAATAAGCTGCACCTCATCCGGGGCCTCGCCAGACGAACTCCCCAGGGTTGAGGTATCACCGCGATGGTATCCTCGACAAGTCGGCCCCAGGCCCTGGAGGAGGTTGTCCATGGAGCAGGCGTCTCCGGGCCTCAGTGGCACCGTGGCGTAGTCGGACGTGTTTGAGCTGGCGGAGAAGGAGCTGTAGGCAGAGTCTCTCTTGTTGTTGAAGAGGGTGGGGTCGACGGGGGAACTATGGGAGTCGGAGTACGGCTGCGCAGTGGGTGTCGGTGTGTCCAAGCTCTCCATGGAGCCCAGGGAACTGCTTCGATCAGTGGAGGAGTAAGGTCTGGACAGCTGACCCCACTGCAAGGACAAGTCACTGCAAAGACAAGGAGACAAAGAAGATCAACTCAGGTGTTTCATAAAGACACTTTGATTATTCATTTGGCATATTAAAGCAATCTCTCGAAACCTGCAATTGGCATTCATCTATAATCTGAACTATTCTTACAACAGTGCAGAAGAAAAACCCTTTAAGGAGCCACCTACAATCAGTCATCATTTATTTTCAAGTGTCAAGTTGCTATTTTCCCCTTGAAACACTGTGTATGGGGTTCTGGAGTACAACTTTTGAACTGCACAGCTGGGGAGTCTGTTTTCTATCAGTCCTAAGCCGAAGATCTACGGCAGCACCACGTGATTTCAAAGGCATTCGGAGGAAGCCTCTTAAGAAGGAAGAGGGATTTCCTCCTCATCAAATTCTCACTGCCTGGAGTCAAAATCTCCAAGTCATCCCCGTGATTCCTCTCTTCCTTTCATTTCTTTCTTCCTGTCCCATCTTCTTGACAATAAATGTTGATTTAATCCAAAACCACATTTTTAAAAACCTACTCATTCAAATTTGATTGAGATCATTAAATGAAAACATATTTGTTCACGTTTACTGGATAGTAGGTCAGTTAAGCTTTGCATTGATTACATGACATGATGTTTACAGAAGAGCCCGCTCATGCTTTAGTCAGCACAAACCGATAGTTTGTTTATACAGCCAAAAATTCCATATTTGATCCAGAGGGCTTTGCAATCTGTGCAACATATGGCACCTGCTGCCCTTAGACGCTTGATCCAGATCAGGAAAGACTCCCCAAAAACCCTTCAAGAAGGGACAGCTCCTCCACAACCACAATGTTGTTTGAAACTGAACTCTATTGCACATCACCCTCCTCATTCTGTTCCCTTCTACTTCTAACTGTCCAATGAAAGTACATCAATGCTCCAAAAAATTGTAGAAAAGACAAAAAAGAAGAAAGACAAAAGGAATTTCCCAACAATCCCAACTTGTTGGAGAAACCATATAACACAAAGTGACGGGTAGTTTTTTTTCCAGCATAAGGAGAGCTTAGATTTCTCCAAAAGGAAAGGGCACCCAGTATTTTTGTGCTTGGTTGAAATCCAATCTCTAAAGGCTGCAACAAAACGTTATTTTCATATTTATGTGGTATTTCTTTTTTCCTATAAAGAGAAAGTGGTCACTCACCCCTTTGGATTTTGTTGCTTTTCTTATTCAGACAATAGAGAAAGTAGCCAAGGAGACAGAGGAGAGAAATTTCTAAACAAGCTTTGATCTCAAACAAGTATGGGGAAACAACCGGCTGACTGTCCTCTGGCTGTTTCTGTGGTATTTATGGTTTGCAATCCATGCAAAGATCTGGATTTGCTTATATACTTATAAAATATTTTACCACAACTAAATCTTGTAAAAATACGATTATCTGCTCATGTAGTCAAATATTTTGGTGGACTATTTAGTCTATTTTAGCTATGTATAAAAAAATCCATGACATTTAGCTTAAGAGAATGCAAGTGCTTTTGCATGTTTTTGATAATTTATTACAAATCATTTATGCTTTATATAACACCTTTTTTGCACGGGATTCTTCGGTGTTGAAGAAAAGAATGGAATTTGTTTTGGCAGCCATTTGATTTTTCTGCAAACTATGAAAATCTGTGATCTGGCTCTTAGAACTTTGAAAGTTTTGGAATCCGACTCTGTGAACATCAAGTCTGCGTTAATCTTTTTGTTATTGTTACATTATTAATATGAGGGCACCTTAAGAACACAACATGGCAGTTGGTTTTGGGCAGGCGGCAACTTCCGGTTCTAAAAAGTGAAGCAAATGTTTTAGTGCCTTAAAGCTGCATTCTCTCTACTGTCCACCAGGGGGCGACTCCTCTGGTTGTATAGAAGTCTATGAGAAAATTACTCTACTTCTCTCTTGATTTATTCCCTCAGTAAACATTGTAAACATGAGTTTATGGTCTCAATTTCTAGTTTCAAGTCTTCTTCAATACAGCATGATGTTCATTTAGTAAATGATGCTCCATTTAGAGTCAAATAGAGCATAAAGCAGGGTATGCTTTGGGGAGGGGCTACACAGTGATTGACAGGTCGCTGCCAGAGCCGAATACGGCGTCTCTACATCACTTCTCCACGGTCCAAATATGGTCACTTCTGTTCACTGGTTGCAAAACAAACAAGATGGGGACGGAGAGAATGCCAAACTTGAGGCATCAAAACCATAGTCCAGAAACCAATGGGTGACGGCACGACTCTATGCAGTCTATGGTTTTGGGTATCTGATGCAGATTTGTTCGGGAAATTGTACTTATTGAGTTCATTATCACCCAAAGCTAAAAAATCTGTTTAAAATCTAGTTTAAGAACAAAATTACTTTATTTTACATCACGCTCACATGCTGAGTATTCCTTAAATATAACTTTGTCTGATAAAATTTGATGATAAATGTGTAGCCTAGAATGTGAACTGTACTTCAATGGGAACTTAAAGGTCACAAGACTACAAATACAATGCACAGCAAGTACTTCATCAATTTTCAAAAGTCACTTACTTGCTTTTATATTGTACAGAAATAAATGGAAAACAATGGCTGCCTAGAAAGGTATGAGAAACACATTCAAAAGTCTGAAACTGCAGGGAAAAAAAGTTTCCATTATAAGCATGAGAAAATGATCTTTAAAGGAAGTGAGCAATGAATGAGAAAGCAGAGGCGGCTGTATAGATTTGACCTGGGTGACAGCGAGAGGAAGAGAGGAAATGAGACGGGAGCTGGACGGGAAATGACCGTCCACTCCTGCCCAATCAGACAATCATGTGGAACATGTGAGTGTGAGGGTTCGACACAGATAAACCACCACACTGTGTCACAATGAGGCATGTTTGTTCTGACAAATTACACACACGCTTACAGCTTAAAAGATGTGCAGATAAGCTCAGAACAATTTTTTTGTTTATCCGTAAAAATACACAAAAATGCAGACGGTAAAAAACGTCCCAATTCTTTCACACAAACACAGCTTTTTGAACGTCTTCCTCTCTTTGTCCACATGTTCTGGGAGTCACATGCCATTGTCCGGAGTTATGCCGGGAGCTGCCTCCGTGTGTGTGTGTGTGTGTGTGTGTGTGTGTGTGTGTTTGTATAGTTTGTGTGTGCAGGACACACTGTGGGAATAAGAAACCCACACATGCGACACACTGCTATCCAATCCACATGGGACTATTAGATCTAATAGTGGTCCATTATATCACTGACTCTTATCAGAGGGAGAACAGTACAGGGCGATGACGTACTGCCCCATGAAACTGACAAAGACTATTTTTTATTGTGAGTCAATACGCAGATGACTGCAGTGACTTCCTCTTTCCTTTAAAAAAGGATTACAGTTTGTGAGATCATACTGCTATACAAAGACTACTGTACTTACAGGCGTTCTTTTTATTTGACCTGACAGAACAATTTGTCTATTGTCCCAATTGTTTTACTGTAATATATAAAAATATCCATGATTGCTTTTAAAGCTGAAACAATGAGCTGTGTAGCTATTTTGATAATAATACTTTAAATGTAATTTTATATTAAAGCTCTTTGTAAACATTGTTTTTTAGGAATGTGATATGTAAATAAAGGTTATTATTATTCTTTTGGACTGTTTTGACTGAAATTGTAGGCTATTTTTCTCTATTTTCCCCACATTCTATAGACGAAACGATGACTTTATTAATCATTAAAGAAATTTCTAATGACATTTTAGTAAGTTGGAGCCAAAATTATGATGCAGCAGACACTCTATAAAGACGCTGAATGAATAAATAACTAGACCTATTTGTCCTCTAACAATGAAAAGCTGACTGCATAAGCAATTAATAAGTTGCTAAAGCCTCATTTTGTCCGGTATGATGAGTAGCTTATGGTGGCTAAGGTCAGCTAACTTAAAAAAAAAGGTATTGTAAGTCAACCAACAATAATCAGGCATTTCGCAGGCTTAACTATATATATCTTCTTTCTACTGATACATTATGGAGGAACATTAATCATTATTGTGTAATTTGCAAAAGTTATAGTCTTACAACAACTTACAAGTGCATAAAAGCAAAGCTCAATGCATTTGTGATGTCTTTTGTCAACTCCACACATCCTTGTTTAAGCTGAACGGGCCAACACAATGATCATCAGCTAACGACAGCAATCAGAAACAAAAGCTGTCAGAAAAAATGTATATCTTATAGAAAATTAAGCGCATTTCTTCGTCAAATTACACAGATTTTCCAACAAAACTAACTCAACACAAAACATCCACCTGGTCCCCAAAAGACAGACAGACAAAGAACAGTCCTGATTGGTTATCACTTTGGAATGTTTAAACAGAAGTCAAAAATAGACCAATGGGCTTCCTGCGTGGGCAGTGTTGACATTAGTCTAACAAGGTGATGTCACCTGTTTCCTGGTGACCAAAAATCCCCCCCGGCAGTGACTTATATATTCCCCTTATAGAGACTCATTGTGTTTGACTCAAACCTACAGCATGACACACTCATGTGTGGGAAAACCACCACATTAGGCAACTTTTTGTTAAACTCCAACAGCCGGAATAAGGAAGTGTTATATATAACAGCTGAGAAAAATAACTTAGCAGCACTTTTATTAATTGACATTTATTTAAAAATGTGACTTTCAATGCAAAGTTTGCAGTTTTTTTGTCAATGTAATAATGTATGAACATTTTTTGAAATGTGGAAACAAGGCAATGAAAGCACTGATAATGTTTGCAAATAATGTGACTTAAAACCAATAAAAACTGAGATTAGGAGCTTCAAATTAAAATGTTTTGTTATCAAACACATTCAGCATTGTGTGTAATTACATTTGAAGATGTAATTACACTTTCTATAAGCTAGATAGATGATTTATTTTGCCCTAAAATGGAAATAAAGCTTCTTCCATTTCACCTGATATCACCATGTACCGCTTCATCACATGAAGCCAAGCGTGACCATCCGCTGCTCACCTGTTGTCGGTTGTTTGCCAGGGTAGTGTGTACGAGCCGGGGTGGAGCTGCATGGCAGACAGAGGGGGAGGAGGGGGGAGAGGAGGGGAGTCGGCAGTGGGGAGGCAAGGTGGAGGAGACGGAGGAGGCGGAGGAGGAGGGAGGGGTTCGCCAGGCTCCGGTTGCTTCGCCAGGTGCCAGGAGTGAGGCCTGAGGAGAGGAACGCTGCGTCTGTGGGAGACAGGTGAGAGAGAGGGAGACTCAGGTGAGGATGAGCTGTTTACATCACCCATTATGTTACATAAGCAATAACAACAACTTCTTGTATTTGCTTTAATGATCACATATCGTACACACAGATGTCAAATTATTACGAACATTTAGCTTAAACTACATTACAGCAGCCCTGCAAGAAATCCTGCCTTCAAGGAGTTTAAAATGTTATTTTTTTATTGTTTAAAATTATGATTTCATTCAACTTTACAGTCATTTTGGAGGTGGCAGTTGTAGTGCTGTTGGGGTTTATTATTGAGGGGTGTTTGTAAAATTCTGCCTTCCCTCATTGATATAAAATAGGTGGACAAAATACGTCACCCATTGGTTTGTGGACTGAGGTTTTGAAGCTTCGAATTCGGGATTTTGGTCGTCGCCATCTTGTTTTTTTGCAACCATTTAAGCCCCGCCCTAAAGCATCCCCTGCTTTATGGTCTGTTTGACTCTAAATGGAGCATCATTTACTAAATGAACATCATGCTGTATTGAAGAAGACTTGAAACTAGAGATTGAGACCATAAACTCATGTTTACAATGTTTACTGAGGGAATAAATCAAGAGAGAAGTAGAGTCATTTTCTCATAGACTTCTATACAACCAGAGGAGTCGCCCCCTGATGATGCTGTGGTATTTCCTGCATTAACCTTTCCAGTCTTACTATATACAGTAAATTGGCAATAAAGACATCCATTTCCCAAGATGGCTAATGTAATTTCCTTTCTATACAGTACGTTACATTTTCTCTTTTGCAACCTCCTCTTTTTTGACACGATTCTTTAAATCTAAATTCAAAGATACAAGCAGTTTTTTTGTCTAAATACAATGATATATTCAGGAGAAATGGCTGAATCGACCTGCTTATTTGCAGCCTCAGTTGTAAGTGTCTCTCAAGATCGGGGCTCAAATTAAACTTAGCACAGCAGTGGTACCTTGCCAACCCAAACTCTGTGGAAACAGCTTCCTCAATAGTTGTTTGGGCTTCTATTTGGGCTGCCATTAAAAACTCATCCAACAAGTACAGTAGGTTTCCCCAGTCAGTCTGATCTGAAGCCAGACATTCCAGCGTATCCCATGATATTCACTAATTCCCTTATTCAGACTTCCGATCCCCATATGTTCGCCAGATTCAATTCAACCCCCTGCAGACGGTGAGTGTGTGAGACAGAAATGGAAACAAAACGAAAAAGGAGTGAAAATAAAAGGATATAAAGAGAGAAAGCTCAGGAATAAATGTATTCTCAGAGTCTGAATGGAACGTTATGTGTTTATCTTTCGGATTAATAACAGTTGGGGAAACTACCGCTGAATGGAAACAAATGTTCAGAGTATGAAAACAACAAACGCTGTTGACTCGACATTACTCAAAGTTGACTTTGACCTGAGACTTGACTTGGACTTGCCTTGAGTGACGTTGATATCTAACAAGATTTATACTTGGACTTGGACCTGTCTTGTTTGATTTGACACTTGACTAAAATCAAACCAGGCTTGAACTTGTCTCAATTGACTTTGGCCTTAATGAGTCTCTTATTTGACTTGGACTTGTGTCAGTTGACTAGACATTTGACAAGATTTGAACTTGGTCCTAGGCTCGTCTCATTAGAGTTGTCACTTAATTAATGACCAACCAGGCTTCGACTTGTCTCAAATGACTTGACATTTAACTAAATTTGAACTTGACTTGGACTTGTCTCGTTCGATTTGACACTTGACGTGTCTCAAACCTGGTTTGGACTTGTCTTGTTTGACTTGTGACTTAACAAGACTTGTTCTTGACTGGGACTTTTCTTGGGCTTGTCTTGACTGACATGAGACTTGAAAAGATTATTACTTTAACTTGTCTCAATAGACTTGAGACTTTACATGACTCGTTATTGACTGAAACGTGTCTCATTAGACTTCAGACGTGGCTTGGGCTTGTCTTGATTGACTTGAGACTTGACAAGACTCAAACCTAAGCTGGAGTAGTCTCAACTGACTTGACATGGACTCGTGTCTGTTGACTTAGGACTTGACGAGAGCTATGAAAACCACAGAGTTAACAGCTGGATGGGCAGAACGGCTTCATTTCCACCGACAAAGTCCTCCAGAAGAGACTTTGGTTGAGATTTGCAAACTGAAAGTACCAAAATGTAAAATGAGAAACATTTGGAGGTAGATTTTTTTGGGAGAGGAATGCGGATCCTGGCACGGCGAGGGAAAGGAAAGGGACCATTTCTGAGTATTATTGTTTATGATAAAGCAGAAGCAGGGGGAACCACATCCAAAATAAACACTCTTGTTTCCTGGTTCTCGCTCCTTAAGAGGGATTTCTATCTCAGCCCACTGATTGTTCGACTCCGCTGACAATGTCCTTAAAATTATCCCCTGAGAAAGTTTATATAGAGGCTGTGTGTGTTTCTCTATGTGCATATTTTGTATGTTTGTGCATGAACATGTGTGGGAACCGTCCAAACTCGACCAGAGAAAATACCATTTTCGAACCCACCACCTACTCTTTACTCCAAGTTTAGCTTTCAGAGATTGATGGCCATGAAAATCAAAACAAACTGTGTGAAGCCAAAGTTAGATGAAGAAAGTATGATAAAGATCAATGTGCAACTTAAGAATGTGATAGAGAAAGCTACTGTGCTGTTTGGAAACCATGCATAGCAGAAGGGGAAAGTTCTTTTGAAACCACATAACCAATCCGTGTTTTTCCAAAATGCTCAGATTAGTGCTCGAGGGGGGATCATGTATCATGTATCCAAGAAATGTTGTGATTTACAGTAAGAAGAACTCAATCTTCTACATGGAACCAAAGCCTGTGATATTGGGAGGTAGTGGAAATCTTTTCTACAAACTTTTGTTTTTACTATGTTTGATACCATTCTGCTCATTTTAGTGGTCCATTAACACTTGTTTTACTTTAAGGAATGGGTAGATTTATTTGTTTTTAATTACTTTTGCAATGACAAAAAGGCTGGCTTCATGCATTTATTCATCCTTGTTAGCATAATTTGGTGATTTGCAGGTCAAAAGACGTCAAAGTGAGAGATTCTTAGGTGTCTAAAAACATATACCTTAAGTTTAAACAATGCTTCAAAGAAAAACAAGTTCAAGTTTGTCAATGAAACTATATAAAATACAAGTTAAATAGTTATATAGTTTCTTCAGGAATAGGTTGGAAAAACTGACAAAGAGTCAAATTCATATATTGTTGGTTCATTTTATCTTTTTCAATCATCAATTAGTAGTTTAGTCTAAAAAATGTCAAAAATACAAAAAAAAGCCTTTGAAGTTCCCAGAAGTTCCAAGACGACATGTTCATATTACTTGTTTTGTACGTCCAAAACCAAAAGAGAACATTTTATGTAATTTACAAAAATGGTAAAACATTAAAAGCAAAAATAAAATATAGCAAAATAGATATATAAATATATTTACACAAAGCAAGAATTAAAAATCATGTATGGTGATACAGCAAGTTTTCACCTATAAAGTAAACCTAATATGGTCCCAATTTGAAAGTTTTTTTAAGATTTGAGTGTTAGGCTGGGAAATATATTGATATTATATTGTCTTAAATTTTAGATATCGTAATATGGCATTAGTGTTGTCTTTTCATGGTTTTAAGGGCTGAATTACAGTACAGTGGTGTTATTTTCTGGTTGTTCTAGCTGTTCTATTATTTGCATTTAACCACTTTGTCATTATATCTCCATTACTGATGATCATCAAAAATCTCAGTGTGTAAATATCTTGTAAAAGCACCAATGGTCAACCCAACAATGTTGCTGAAATATAATAATTGAGGTATTTGGTAAAAAATAAGGTGATATTTGATTTTCTCTGTATCAAAGGGCCCTATTTAAGGGTTCCAAGCAGTTCTTGTCCTAAAAATCTTTCTTGGGAGTGAAGTATTAAAAGTTTTCCAAAGCTTTTGTCAGTGCTGCTTTCAGTGACACTCCATAAACTGTTGCCCTTTTCATTAACAGGACACATGAGACACAGCAAAGCTCTACAGTCCATTCTACCAACTGTAAATTAAGTTAATAACATAATCCAAAGAAATCCCCCTTCCCTGTTCTGTGACACTGTTGGCTACCTGTCACAGCTTGGGAGAAACACTCAAATAGGAATCACATCAATAATGTTTTTCTAAGAACTCTCTGACGTACGCGAGGTAACAGCGTGTCCTTGATGTGGAAAGACCCGAGATAATGAGTAAATCGCTGTTGTGATGTTGCTGCGGCCGCGACCAACCAGGAAATCCAAATCAACTTTGCGAGACATGGCAAACTTCCATTTATAAATACATTCTCCAGTTTTCTGTTCGTCTTAAAGTGGGGAATTGATAAAGTAAACACACAAAAAAACAGATATAAGAGACACAAATAGCGAGAAAAAGAGGCAGAGTAATTATGAATTCTCCGTCCATGCAGCTCTGAATGAGCCTCTATGAAAAGGATCTGCTGGAATGTCCTACTTAATGCTCAGAAACTGCAACAGCTGACTGATACCGCAAAGGTCAAACGCGCATAATCTGAGTCACACACAAAGTCGCAATACAGTACAGAACGAACGCCAGACAAAAGGCAGCCAGACAAACAGATTTGGACAATCTCTCTGATAAGGACGGAGACTTATGCACGACTTCAAGAGGAAAGAAAGATTGTAAAATGAGAAAAAGACGCATCATGTGCTCGACAACCGCTCCCTGTGAAGATAAAAGCGAGGCTACTGTTGGTCAAACGACAACGACTTTCCGTCTAGTGTAAGAAAATGAACTTGCCATACATTTATTCCTCAAAGAACTCATTGAGAAGATTAGATTATCAATCCTAAACTTATGTGCGACCTCAGAAAAAAGACCTACCAGACTCTGAAGGGCTGAAGCACGAGCTGTCAAACTGATCCCAGTTCAGGTCCCCAGCATCACTGGGATAAGTTCAAGTTTGAAGAGTTGAGAGTCTACTAATAAACACGGACTACTCTAAAATCCTCTTTTTCCGAGAAGAATCGACATAATAAAACTTCTCGCCCTGAAGCCGTTTTTTGTTTCGTGACATCGGTAGAAATGTGAGCGAGAGCCGATGTCCATCTGTAGAAGTAAAAACCACCCGACGATGCTCACATCCCCTCTCCCTCCTCTTCCTCTCTCTTCCTCCTCCTCTTGCTGGAAGACAAAACATGGCTATTTCTCCCTCTCTCTCCCACCCCTCTCTCTCTCTCTCTCTCTCTCTCTATGCCTCTCTCGCCCCCCTCCCAGGCAGGATGTGTGAGTCAGTGGGAGAGGAAGTATTGTGGAGAGCAGATAAAGTGGTGGACGGCTGCTAAAATAATACCCAGAGTTCCACACTGTTATTGTTTGACGAGATAGGGGGGGGTAAGAGAAATGCAGAGGTACTTCCTCCTTGTGTGTGTGTGTGTGTGTGTGTGTGTGTGTGTGTGTGTGTGTGTGTGTGTGTGTGTGTGTGTGTGTGTGTGTGTGTGTGTGTGTGTGTGTGTGTG